>NW_015505952.1:72031-84044 GCF_001515645.1 Sinocyclocheilus grahami
GAAAAAACAATGCAGTGGCTTGATCCAGCAGTGATCGTAAACATGAGTAAGTCTTTTTTATTAACCTACTTGTATTAGTTTTCACATAACTTGTACACATTTTACTAGTTAGACTTTCTCCAAACTATAATTCCTGACTAAATGTATAATCAAGTGAAACATTATGAAGTTTCATTCACAGCATCTAAATGTCACGATGCCAGGATGTTTTTTTATGTTCTATAACAGACAGAAATATGATATAAAAGTAATATGAGTTATAATGTTACTAGCCTAATGTCAGTAAGAATGATTAGTCAAAACTTTACTGTGATAGGATATTCTCTGTTCATGAATATAGCCATACATGTTTATAATTATAGTTTTTGGATTGTATAGGCCTACATACAAAGCATGCTTGTGTTTGTGAATGTAACTAAGCTTCTGTTCATGAAGATCTGTTCTGGTGTAAATATTTTGAATGTGTTATACCCGTGTCTTATGGAGTAATGACGCTGAAATGTTTGAAACTGTTTTCATTTTGGTTTAGGACTGTGGCTGCATCACCGGCATCTTGCACAGGAAAGGCACACGCATGTCGTTCAGTTTTGAGTTTGCTGGAAAATCACACTGAGTAAGTGCACAGTATAGTAATTGTATTATTCCCAGAATATGTGGTAATATTATTTGTGGTTGATAGTGTTAAAATGTTAGAATTGGCATTGTTTTCTCATGAAGTATGCATACTATACTAAGGTACTGTGGGGAGTACACCACTCTTGCCTTCACCTGCATCTCTCATAGGAAGGGGGCACTCGTTCAGTTTTCAACTCCGTTTCAGAATTTTAGAGTAAGTGTGCATTCACTATTTTACAGATGTTACTTTCATTTGATTTAGTTACTTCGTGGTAAAATATGTTTGCTATGTGGTAATTGTGTTCTTTGTTTAGATAAATTAGTACTAGTATCAGTGAACATCATAATAATGTTAATAATGTAGTTTGTGTAAATAGCATGCTTGCTTTTTATCTCAGATGTGAGAATAACAGTGCAAAAGAACCTGTTGCAAAGAGAGCCAAAGCAAATAAGCAGCCCACTTGGTCATGGAAACCAGAGACTGACGTTGACATGTTCCACAGGCTCTGAGATTCCTGCCCCGCACAAGAGCCTGGACCACAGCTAAGACCATGTGATGCACACCCTCCCACAATGATGTGATAGTTATATATATTCTAAATAAACTACAAACAAAAAATAGATACATTTCTTTTTCCTCATTATTTCTTGTAGCAATTCCCTCTCAGTCACACACCTGACAGCTCATTATGCAGGCCTTTGTCTTCTCAGGTGTGAATCACATCAGTATACATGACCATTCACGCCCCCTCGCATATTCCTTTTCTACACAAAAAGTGTCTTAGAAAATTTAAATCAATATATTGTTTTCTGTGAGTGAATAAACAAGATGATTTTCACATCATTCTGATGCAAAAACTCTAGACTTCAAGATCTGTTCTCAATAGTCCTGTGAACAAATGTTCTGTATGTGTTTTATGGCCTTATTTCAGTGACTTTAAAATTTTAGTTTTTCACTAAGCATGCATAAACGTTGTTTTCTCAAAAACACAATCACATACATACATGCTGCCCACATATTATTGTAGCCCAGTTTGTGCTGATTATGGTGCTACTAAACTTAACTAAATGTTTATTAGCAACTGAAAAAAGCACAAATGTCAGGACATGTCAAAACTTCTCCAGGGCCCAAAACACCCTCAGACCCCAGAGGGTTAAGGGCAGAGATTGCATATTTTCAACAGTTTTAATTGTAGGAAGCAATATAGCATTTTAATTTGAGCCCATTGACTCTTCTGTTCAATCTTCTGCTTCTTATCTCTGTGCTAGTCAGGTCATGTGTGGGAAATGTTAAGTAAATGTCTTCTTTTCATTCGCTCAATCCCTTTTTACACAGTGTTGCACATCCACAGATATCCATGCAGGGCTCCTGCTGATCCTAGCAGCTCACTCTAAATAAAATGTATATACTGAGTTGTCCAATCTGTTCTACCTCAGGAAAACATAGAATATTCCAATTTATATTTAAAATAGATAATACTTTGTATTTGAAGACCAAGTTAAAGTAGAAAAAAAGTTTGCCAAGAGAAACCTTGAATGTTTGCATGATAAAGGCCTTTTTGACAGCTTATAAAGTTTGAAGGTTATTTAGACATTATGTAGTTTGAATACTTAAACAGTTTGAAGAGCTATTTAAAGTGTGTAGGTTATACATTCATCAAAAATGAAAAGGAAAACATTTTCCATTTTTAGTACAATTGTTGTCATGTAAACATACCCTTAAATGATTTACAGTAAAAAAAAAACACTGTGCAGCACCTACTTTTACCCTTTGCCAGTCTCCTTAGTTCCTCTCTCTGTAAAGCCCTCTTTTTCAAAAAGTCAAGCCTGCTCTGATTGGTCAGTTTGCCCAGTCTGTTGTGATTGGTTAACCACCAGCATGTTTTAGAAATGTAATCCCCCTTAAACCAAGTTCACACTAAACAACTTAAAACATTAGCAGATCACTGTGCTATTCAGACTACATGATTTGCTTGTCTGTCTTGAAGATGTTGTGGTGTTCACACTACCTAAATTATCTGCAACAGGGTCACACACTATATGAGCTGACAACAACTCTGTCACCCAATGACTCTACACCAGTGATGGGCAAACTTGGCCCTTCCAGGCCACTTTCCTGCAGAGATTTGATCCAACCCTGATATGACTCACCTGCCTGTAGCCTTCTAGTAGTCTTGAAGACAATGATTAGCTGGTTCAGGTGTGTTTGATTAGGGTTGGAGCTAACCTCTGAAGGAAACCCCTTGCCCAAATACCCACACTTGTGGTCTTGGCTACTTGACAGCATGTGCGCGCGACAGGAAGTAAGTGCGCAAGACTGTCCCAGGTCTTTAAAATGCCGAGGCTTAGTGTTTCTCATCATGCATCATGTTGTGGAAATAAAGCATGGGACTTTTTGCTGAGATCTCGTGACAGGTCATGGAAACCTTTCCAATGTATGTTAAATATTAATAATAGTTAGATATTACATATCATTTGGTAGTAACAGACATTTAGAAGTTTATTTTAAAATGCAAAGTATTGAAAATAAAAATAAAGCTTTGTAAACACTTGCAGTTTTACAACACTATAGTGTGTCCCATCAGGTAATGAAACGTTCTACACACACTTGTGGTCTTCATGCTCACTTGAACACTTGGACCAAATACAGGAAATACGTCGTATAAGTGGTCAAGTGCAAAGACCGCAAGTGCGGGTATTTGGACAAGGCAAATGTGGCCTGGAAGGGCCAAGTTTGCCCACCCCTGCTCTACACGGTCCCCAAGCCACATTTTAACGGGAATTATGCGAAACAATGATTGAAACAGGAGTTATTTATTTGAATATGGACGTCAGGAAGAAATTAGTGCTGCAAGCTGTTTGCATGATGATCAGTTCTGAAAACTGTGGCTCCATTTCTTGTGTCCAAACTTTTCTTAAAGCCATGTTGCTGCTGCCAATTTTCTTCTGCTGACCTCAACCCATGCCTTGCTCTCTCATTGTCTGTAGCTTGTCACGACACCTGACACCACATGATGTTGTGTCGGCCAACAGGTCTATTTGTAATCTAGTGAGCCTCTTTGATGCATCGTTGAGTAGTGCACACATAAAGATTGCTGAGTGCTGATCAGCCGCTGATTTTTTCCCCGATCACAGCCCGACCTGTCAGCGAACTCGTTGATTTGCAAATCAGGCTTAAAATCCTGTAGTGTAAACTTGGCTTTAATCATGATTCAACTCTTGAGGCTTCATTCAGTTGTAAACTGTATAATGTCTATGGTATGGTGTCGGTATTCGAAATCCATACAATGTTGTTTTTTTTGCCCGGCAGTGAAAAAAATGTCTCCTCAGCATAGCATGATATTTCAGAATGGACCATAGCAGGTAGTATGCAAATGTGTAAAATGGTGAAATTAATGGCTAAGTCATGGAAATAAAGGTAGGATCACAAATAAGATGTTTCAGATGTGTTCTGTTGGAGTGATTAACTCCCTTTGGCAGGGGTCACCAAACTCAATCCTGGAGGGCCGGTGTCCTGCAGAGTTTAGCTCCAAATTGCCTCAACACACCTGACTGGAAGTTTCTAGTATACCTAGTAAGATCAGCTGGTTCAGGTGTGTTTGATTAGGATTGGGGTCCCACTTTATATTAAGTGTCCATAAAACCTGTTTAGGGTATTAGGGACACACATCTGTTGCACATTTGTACTTAGACATACCATTCAGTGGGTTGTTACATATGTGTAGTTACACAAACTTTAGAGCTGTAGATGCTATGTACCAATGTGTACTAATGGTGCATTCAAGTCATGTCGAATAGGTCGTATTTACGAGTTGAACGCACATGAACGCCACTACAAAGTCATTATTACGAGTGGGAAACTCAATTTTCTTTAAGCCCGAAGTTTCCAAGTTGGGGGCATGTCAATGAGAAACATGGCGGAATCGATGGAGACAACGTCTGTAGTTGGCGGTAAAAATAGTTTAGTTGTCCTATAAACTTAAATTGGTCATGTTCTTGTTACGCAGCTAGTTAATGAAATCCAAGTAAAAAAAATGCTATAATTTTTGCACCTATAGGTGAAAAATATTTTGATTTGCCATGTTGCATGTTTTAAAAATATTTAAATATTTAATATTTTCAATAAGCAGAGTTAACAGACCCTGTTGTATTTTCTTGTAATTTATTAAAAGAAGGTACACCGCCATCTTGTGCCGACTAAACTGACTTGAACGCACCTGAGATCGTAATTACGACTTGTCAACTCGTAAGTACGAATGTCCCAGGAGGACTTGAACGCAGCATTAAACTGTGGTTACATACTATGTACACATCTAGCTACTATGCAAGTACCGTGGGACCGGATTGGCACTAAACTCTGCAGGACACCGGCCCTTCAGGACAGAGTTTGATGACCTCCTCCCTTTGACATTGACTTGGTGCTGTCAGCAAACAGAAGAGGACAACACCACTAAGTACAGTTCAACAGTTTATTAAATGAGGCTTCAGCAGAGAAGACAGCGATGATCACATGTATGGATATTCTTGGAGAGTTCAGAGCATAGATTTAACTGAATAATCACATTGGTGTCTTTACAGGTGGTGGTGGACCTGATGAGCTGAGTGGCCGACTGAAGATGAACAGGGTCCAGGTAAGGCGCCAGATAGATTGATGCACACATGTGAACAACAAGACCAGACACTGAGGAAGGGATGTGATGTTGGCTTTATACCAGGCCTAATTGGTGTTGACAGGTGGAGTGCATCAGTATTTAGGTGATTGTGAACGAGTGGGAGGAGCTGAGGGATCTAGCATTGCTGTTGACTTGTGACAGTAGCTTTGTAACTTTGCAGATTGTTTACATGCACAAACTGCTATGCTGCGCAATAAAGGAAAGGTAACTCTAGTTTATGAATGACTGATTATGAGAGCAGAAGAGCTTTAAACCCTTTAATTTGTAGGTTCTGTTTAATCCGTGTGCATGGATTACTAAAACATGCTCACATTTTACTCACCTGTGAGAATGGATTGCTAACCTGTGTGCACGTTTTACTTATCAGTTTGCAGAGAGGATGATAGGCTTTTGTTAAAGTGAATAATATATCTGACATGGCCTTGTTGTGTTGGTCATCCAACTGCTGTAAAAATGTATCATAAAGCTTTATGACTGCACAGATAGAGTCACACGGTAATGTGTACATGCATGGTGGCTTTTAATCTGATTATGTCGATTGTAGAAAGGTCATTAATATCTATTGAAAGCCATTATTCTGTGTAACTGTGTAAGATGGCACAGCACGTTGCCACTCAGGATCCCTATAGGGAAGTGCTTGATTTGTGAAGGGACAGCATTTTATGGGGTCATTTGGATAGATTGACTGGACTTGTCTGTATGTGAAAGTTTACACCTTAGAACCCAGTTTCTGCTAACATTGTGACTGGATAAAAACACAGGATTTTGTCATGTTCAAGTTTAAACATGCACAGCTGTGTCTACTATTTGTTTGTTTATTTACTTATTTATGTGTGGCTAGATAAATCATGCAAGAACATAGCTCTGTATTGATATTCTTCAAACATTTTTTTTCTCTATTTTCCCTAGAACTTACTTCAACCACTAATAGGGATCATATCATGCATTTTTAAATTTTAATTTAGAAAATTGCAGACTTAGGTGTTTTGTGTGTGTGTGTGTGTTTTAAACCTTATACTTGCATGACATATTTGTTTACTGAACTGCAATTGGTCTTCATTCTTGCCTTTCAAGTCAAGTCATTTTATGTTGACAACAACAAAGTTTAAAGCGGCTGTGATGTGGCATTTCAGTTATGCAGAATCAAGGCCTGAAACATAAACTTACCTAAACCTTTAACACTATTCCTTCTAGAAATCCAAATCTCCGTCCCAAGATTATTCCTTACATGTTATATGAGCCAGGTCATGTGTATCTATTAACTGTACAATCTTGTATACATTTTCCCTCTGCTTTCTCCAGCCATTGTATTCCAGTCCTGTTCAGTCTGTTGTGTTTAATGCAGAGCCGGCAGTGACAGACAGTTTAATCACAGGAACTGTGGCTGTGCAACCATCACACAGAAGGACAAGTTTACCACTGAGTACCAGACAGGTTGCAACAGAGCTGCCGACAGCACATTCGTCATGCTTTATAGGAGAATCACTCACCTCAGATTCCTCTCATTCCTTTACAGAAACACTCACAATGTACAAAGAATCCAACCTCAATTATAATATAATAGAATAGACCAACATAGCAATTTTTCTCTGGCCCAGCTCCAGCCCACACAACCAGCTTTTGCTTGGCCCACATACCGCAATGAATTACGGTACTAATGTGGACCAGGTCTGGATTCCAGACAAGGGCCACACATGGGCCATAACTGGCCCAAGTCTCAGCCAAGTTAACTACCCATAACTGGCCCTGAATTGGGCCAGATCAAAATGTAACATTGGAACCAAAGCACAACCTTAAGCAAACCATATCAACACCAATCTTTAACCAGAAAGCCCAAAACTGAGCCACACCTGAGCCTGATTCACAGGTGAACTAAACCTGGCAGCCAAAATATGGGCCACAAAAGGGCCATGACAGAGCCATATCTCAGCCACCTGTTTCCACTCAACAAAACCATAACCCACCCCTCCCAGATGAATAGTCACAACAATGACAGTATTCGGAACAAATATTTAATCAGCAAACCAAGTTGAATGAATCTCACACCTAACATATGCATATTTGTTTTGCTTGGTCAGTGTGTTCACCCTGTTAGAGTATGGCAGTGTGAATTGGCTTTTAGGTGCTTTGGAAAACAAAATAAAAAAAACAGTAAAAATATATATATATATTGTTTTTAATGTTAACGCAATTAACACAAAATTATTAAATAAGGTACTTTCTCTATTTTTGCTATATTTAAGTGTTCATGTCCCTGAATAATATCTGCATGCACCTAAGTCTGAAGAGTACACATAATATCTAGTAGACAAATCCTTGTGAGTGAGAAGTCTGGTGTGGATGCTGGATCTGGAACGGACTTCTGTCCAGGTTATGTGTCTTCACGAACTGCCCTGAAATACAATTCAAACAAACAATGTAGTGTGAAGCTCTTACATTCACAATGCTCATTTTGACTCAAGTGTGCAGAAAATTCTGCCGGACTGAAATGTAGTCTTTGGTGAACAGTCTTCAAGAGTGCAAATCAGATTTTAAGTTTTAATTACCTTTCAGGCTCGCGTGAGGTTTCCACAAGCAACAAAGTCTACTTGAACAAACACTTCACTAAAGTTCAGAAAATTATTTACATACAGACCATTACAGTTTGAAGTGAGGTACGTTCACAGTACTCTGGTTCTGTCTTACCGTTATTAATTTTAATTTCAAAGATCTTTTTTTATTATCATCTGTGTCTTTTTTCGAATTATGATGGACCGCTCTGTAGGTTGTTGTGTATGAAGTGTCCTCAGTGCTGAGTTAAACAATATGGCCATGTAAGACATACAGGAAATATTTGATATATGTTTTTGAATATTTGATACAATTTTCAATGTTTTGAGGTTTTACTTACTAGTCAGACGGTGCATAGTGCCTTGGAGATGTTCTTCGACAGGAGATCCGCTCCAGCTCTGCAGCACAGCCATCAGCATGGAAGAATACAGGAACAATATGTCACATAGCCAACAATATGTAGTATACAATGTCAGGTTTATTAGAAATAAACCAATTACAGCAGAGGTGAATTGCAGAAAAGAGAAAAAATAATATACAAAACATACCAAAAAAAAAACAAAAACATACAAACAAATCTTAAGATACAAAAATTCACATTTTTAGGTTTTACAGATGCATGGTGATATAGTTTAAATATATTGTGAAAAATGCATAAAGTTATTTAATCAGATCACCTGTGTTTCCTGTATCTCTGTCAGCAGCTCCCATTACAATTTTTCTTGTAACTTCTCCCATTTTAGGGTTTTTTCTGACGCTCCTGAAATCACAGTACAATTTATCAATATTTGTTTGCAATAAAAGCTCAAAACGTGTTTGAAACAGTTTCAGCCCATTAGTTCATGTAAGTGATGTCACCGATTGACCCCACAGTGCACGTTTAGGTTAAATTAATTAACTTATTACTTCCATTTATCAATTAGGAATGAGAATGTGACGTAACGCCGCGTTGAGTTCTGGGAAACTGTTTTGTTTATCCGCCATATTTGCAGGATAGCGCTGCCGTTCCGCTATTGAATTTAGGGCAGTATTTGATTGTTTGTCGTGATTGTGAAAAATGTCACCAGTGTATGTCATTCATACTGCATCGATAATTGCAATAGTAACTAATCCGGAGGTCGCATTCGAAGGCTGCATACGTCATCGAGGCTGTCTCATTTCAGAAAAGCAAGTAGGACACTCCGAATGCGACCTTCGAATGCGACCTTCTTTCACAGGAATTCGGAGGATGCATGAGGTGTATCCTTCGCTGCTACAGATAACCCACAATTCTTTGCGTCGCCGTGAACAACCGTTGTTAATTTGAAAAATGCCGGCGCCGGCAGATGTAACGTACACACAAGCGCAGATGTGGTGTTTACAACTTACCTTAATTCGCCTCGGTAAAAACAGATAAACTTTTTTAATAACCTCCTCCTTTTTTCTCTAATAGATGCCTGCTGTATGTATGCTGCAGCTCCTCAAACATTGAACAAAATAAAACAAGTAAAACCTTTTTTTTTTTTAATTGCTTCCAAATTTAGAAATAATTATCCTTCATTTAAGTAGTGTGAGAGCGCAACGATGCTCTAAATGTGTTGGCATAGCAACGTGATACTTCCGGCTTCCTTTTCCGCCTGTCCTACGAAGGCCGTCTCGTTTAATTCTAGGTTGAGGACACTTCGTATATGCATCCTACAGAGGATGCGACCTCCGGAGGGTGCAGCCTTCTAAATGAGACACAGCTTCTATTGACAAAGTACCAGCAAAACATTTACAAACTATCAAAATGGCTGATCTACACATAAAATGTGATTAAAAGCTCAAACTTTCATTAATAATAGCTCAAATCTATAGTTAGCTTACATCTAATAATTAACGTTAGCCTCTATAGCTAGTTAACGGTTGTGATGCTAACAGTCTTTTTGAAGACACTAAACCATTCCTGAAAAGTAAAGATTCAACAGAAACATGTCAATTACATGCAATAAAGTGTCAGGAACGGATGTTAAATCCGGGATGTATGTATTATTTTTGCAATTTTAGGGACTAAACTTACCTGAAAGCAGTGAAAACAGCAGAGAGACGGAGGACTCTCACTACTTGAGGTGAGTTGACCCCCGTTTCCATGGTAACTCCCTCCGCTCCAGTTTAAATGCAATTTGAATGCTCAACACGCACGCCCGTTAAAAGACATCAGAGTTACGCATTTACATAAATAGTACATAAAAGTCAAATAAAATGTCCTGAAACTTCATGTATTGTTTAAGTGGATAGTAGGCCTACATCAAACTGTAAATTGAATGAGAATATGAAAGCAGTGAATGCAAAGCATTGTTTGAAGTCAGTATGTTTATATATATATATATATAAAACAACCGGATATAATATTCTATAATACAAGATATAATATCTATCATATATCATATGAGGCATGAATATAATTTCATATGTAAACAGATAATTAAACACGCACACATGAGCTTTATATTATGCATTTAAAAAATATATTTTCACAATATATTTCAATATATTTAACAGTGTTTCACATATATGTGAATATAGTGCCTTTCTGTATGGGAAAACATTGGGATTTTACTCAAAAATATTGGAAATGGATTTTAAATGTGGGTCAAGATCGGCCATACTTATGGCCCACATATCTATATCTGACATCTGGCCCATGTCTTCCCAGGTGAAAAAGAAATATATTTAAATTGTGCTTTTTCAGACATACATACTGTATTTAAATTGTACTATACTAATTGCATATTAAATGTACTATTTTGAAACAACTTTAAGTATATTAAGTGTATTTCAAGATATGTTTAAGTTTGATTTTAATCTATTTGTAATATATTTAATATATTGAAATTGTGTTAAATTGGAACCACTTTAAGTATATTTAGTGCAATTTAAGCGTATTTCTTAAAATACATTTAAAATGTCCTTATAATACTTCATGAACTACAGTTAGAGTATATTTGAAGCATCGTTTTAATGTACTTCAAGTACATTTCAATTGTATTTCAGCTAATTGGAAATGCATTAGCATTACACTACTAGTATATTATAAAGCTGCTTTTTTCAGTATATACACACTTTGATATCTAGAAAACTTTAATGTATTATATATTGTTGTGTACATTATAAATATTCATAAAGTACAAAAAAATGGACAGCAGCATATATACTTTGGTGAAAAACTAAACAAAATATACTATTAAATGTATTAAAAATGCACTTGAAATACACGTATGTTTATAGTATATTTGTATTACTACAAACCTACTCAAGTACATTTTAATACATTATAAAAAAAATAAATAAAAAAAAAGACTGAAATGCTATGGCAGAGCTATCTTTTCCATTTGTAGAACATTTCAGTTAGCCTTATTAAAAAGTACAGAATTTTACATCCATGAATAAATACAAATTACAATGCAATTTTCTGGAAAAAAAAAATACATAAAAAAGACTGAAAAACAAAGTGCATTAGTGAATAGCTGTGTGTGTGCAAAGACTGAAGATTATAAAGTTCAAGCAACATAATAGGGAGGGATGGAGGGGGATTTGGAGGTGGACAAGGAGATGGCGTAGGGATGGTGAGAGGCAAAATGCAGGGATGATGGCAGGATGTGGCGAAGGGATGGTGATGGGAGGATGACAATGATGCCCTGGCAGCTTAGATGGTGTTTGGCACATGGCACAGACCCAGAGCATCCCAGTGCTGACAACACACGGCGGAATCGAGGGAGCGAGGAGCCAAGATGTAGATGGTGTGGCTGCCAACATCTGGGGGCCGACCGATGGAGACAGAGCTGGTGGATCCGAAGGCGCAGATGGAGGGCTTATGGAGCTGAGCGTCGTCGCAGGTTCCGGAGACCTGGGCACAGCCTAGTCGTCCTGACTCCTGGCATACAATATTTTGCACCAGAGCCCTGCAGCTTTAGAAAAAAACAAAACAGAAACTAAATTAAATAACATTTTTACATGAATGACTGAAAGCAAGCACAAATTAGGTAGCTGGAATGGACACATTGCTAACGTTTTTCTTGCAAGATTGTCCAAATCACCCTCCATTAGGCCTGATTCAAAAATCTCTATAACAGAGGTGATACAACATGAAAATATACTTACTATTCCTTTGCTTGTCTCTGCACTCAGATTTCAGTTTGTCTTCTATAGCAGCCGAT
>NW_015505952.1:87785-94597 GCF_001515645.1 Sinocyclocheilus grahami
GAGGGAGCGAGGAGCCAAGATGTAGATGGTGTGGCTGCCAACATCTGGGGGCCGACCGATGGAGACAGAGCTGGTGGATCCGAAGGCGCAGATGGAGGGCTTATGGAGCTGAGCGTCGTCGCAGGTTCCGGAGACCTGGGCACAGCCTAGTCGTCCTGACTCCTGGCATACAATATTTTGCACCAGAGCCCTGCAGCTTTAGAAAAAAACAAAACAGAAACTAAATTAAATAACATTTTTACATGAATGACTGAAAGCAAGCACAAATTAGGTAGCTGGAATGGACACATTGCTAACGTTTTTCTTGCAAGATTGTCCAAATCACCCTCCATTAGGCCTGATTCAAAAATCTCTATAACAGAGGTGATACAACATGAAAATATACTTACTATTCCTTTGCTTGTCTCTGCACTCAGATTTCAGTTTGTCTTCTATAGCAGCCGATCTGAAAAACAACAAATGTTAATTTCTCACACACACACAAAGCAAATGATGATTGATGATTTGTTTTCTTTTTAAGAATGACAGTATGCTGAGAACAATGTACCTGGTCGGTAATATAGTCAAAAACCTTCCCAGCCTCAGCAGTTTCAGATGTACTGTATGCTCTCATATAAGCAACCCTTCTTACTATTTAATCGTTGATCTTATCTGTAATGAGAAATAGATATATATAGATAAAGGCGATAAGGTTGTCAAGCTGGAACAAATATAAGCACCAATCAACGAACACTACCACAGTTGGCTAATCAGCTCAAGACAGAGTAATTGTATGTTCATAATCATGGTTTTTCAAAGATCATTAATCTCATTACAATGAAGCCAAATTGTTCAGGAAATCAGAAATAAATAAATACACAACTTAATTTTGCAAATAAAAGAATGTTAATGTTGTACATGTTATAATGACTAATTTTATTTTATTTATTTTTTTCTGCCAATGCATGTCAAAAACACGACTGGCACAGACAAATAACGTTAATTAAATCTTACCTGAAGTCACAGTGAGGTTCCAAAAGCCAGACGCCATACACGCTTGCAGAAGCTGCTAAAAATAAGAACATACTGCTATATTTTCTAATTAATTTCATAGTTCCCCCAAAACAATTTGAATTCTGTCATCACTCACCCTTAAGATGCTCCAAACCATCTAAGACTTTCGTTCATCTTCAAAAGAAAAGCGGAGATATTTTAATAAAAATCTGAGAGATGTCCCTCCAATGAAAGAAGATTCACCAAAGATGTTCACGTTTCAAAAAGTTGAAATCGCAAAAAAAAAAAAAAGAGCCAAAGTAATCCATATGAATTGCCTGGTTTCCTCCAAGTGCCCTAAAGAGACACGACCGCTCTATATAATACTGTTTAAATTTAGAATTATATTCACATTCAAGAGACATTTGCACGCACATCATATACAAAGCTCTCTGGGGTGAGCTCATTATCATACGAACCAATCAGAGCCGTTCAATGGCTCTGGAACCAATCAGGTTTAGTCAGTGTGTTTGAATTTAAACAAGTAAACACAAGTTTGTGTTTTGTTTTTTCATATATGTTGTTGAAATCCTTGTGGGAATTTCAGAAATATATATTAGAAAATAAAGGCTTCAAGCTTAAACAAATTTATAAACACCTAGCTTATTACAATTAATGTATCATGTAATGAACAACAGCCTAATCAACCAAAGTAGCATAACCTTAAGTAAAACTGAACAACATAAACAATTTTAAGTATTGCAATGCTTAATAGTTGACAAACGTTTGTACATTGTAAATGTTGCCTACTGCAATATAAAGTACATTAAAAACCCACTAAAAGTGTAATCATTGTGTTATGTTCTTACACAAAGTAGACATAAAATATACTTTAAGTAAGGGTAACAAGTATGCTTTCTGTAAATACACTAAAAAGTATGCTTGTGTTTAGTATATCCCTTGAAGTATAACTAAGCATATATTTAATACAAAAGTACTTCTAGTATACTTTAGAAATATATTAAAATGCAATTCAGTATATTTTTATTGCACTTCAAATAAGCATGTTGGGAATACAAATGTATTATAAACATACTACTTGAATTTCAAGTATATTTTTAATACTACGTCTTAAACCCGGTACCATCTCTGCCAAACCCGGGCCATGTTTGGCCCACATGCTGTATGCCAGTGCGAATGCCAGCTGTGCCAAATTTGTTTGCTGACTGGGGAATAGAACAGAAGAGAATAGACTTAGAAAGTCACCCATTGGGCCAGTCTGACAATGTCTGATGTTTCATTCCTGAATTAATCAACATTTTGAATGATTCAATTTAATCTCAATAACAGTGTCATAAAGCAAGGCCAGACACAACGGGTAAGTGGAAGACTAGAGGGTTTATTGGATACAAGGCCGCAAGCCCCCGTCCTTCTTGCCCACGAAGAGGAAACTAGATGCAGCTGTAGACGTGGAAGGTCAGAAGAATCCTTGGTTAAGAGCCTCCTTGATGCATTACTCCATCACCTTGCACTCTGGGGATGGACAACGGGTATACTCTACCCTTGGGGAGTTTTGCTCCAGGCAGCAAATCAATGGCGCAGTCCCATGGCCGATGAGGTGGTAACGGAGTGGCTGCCTGCTTACTGAAGACATCCTGGAACGCCAAGTAATCAGATGGGACCGTGACCTTCTCCCGAGGTTCGGGGCTTTCGATGAGGGTAGATGCAACTTGAGCAGAGTGAGATCCTGGGAGCAGAGTGGGTAATGACGTGAGACAGTTGTGGTGACAGTGCTCGCTCCAGCGAGTCACCTCACACGGGTCCCATCTGATCTCTGGAGAATGGAGAACTAGCCAGGGGCATCCCAGGATGATATCCACGGTGGGTCCCTCCAGTACCAGAAACGTGATTTCCTCCTCGTGGAGAGTGCCAATCTGGAGCCTTAGTGTCGGTGCTCGATATTTCACCCACCCCCGCCCTAGCGGTTTTCCCTGGATGGTCTCGACTCGGAGCTCCTGGGCATGACGTTTCCGGGGCAGATGGAGATGATTCAATAGGTCCTGGGATATGAAATTGCCTGAGGAGCTCGAGTCAACGAGGGCAGGGACTGAAACGGAAAGGTCTGGGGTGAGTAGTTCTACCGACATCATGGACAACGTGGAAATAACAGGGTCTAGTTGGAGGGTACTCACCGCAGGACGTGGGGGTCTGACTGGGCAGGTTCTGATATAATGATCCACCGCCGCACAGTATAGGCACAGACCGGCCGCGAGACTTCGAGCACGTTCCGACGGGGTGAGCCGGGAGGTGTCCACTTGCATCGGCTCTGGTACTGGGGAACTCGTGCCGGGCGGCTTCGGTGGCGTGGCAGGCAGACGCTAGGAAATTCGGTTGGCCTTTTGCATGAAGCTTTCCAGTCCAACAGAGTCATCATAGATAGCCATTTGAGCTTGTACATGGGGATTCAATCCTTGCCGGTAAGAGCAAATTAGGCCCACCTCATTCTACCCGCTAGTCGCCGTTAGCATTCTGAACCGCAGTGTGTAGTCGTGAATGGATGACGTGCCTTGGCGCAGCAACTGGTCGGACACCGATAGCACTCCTGCAGTGTGGCCAAAGACTTCTTTGAAATGGTTAGTGAAAGCATCATATGAATTAATTATGGCACTATTAGCGTTCCATATGGCTTTAGCCCACAACAGCGCTCTTCCATTAAGAAGTGATATCAGGAATGCTACCTTAGTGCGTTCGGTGGAAAATTTCTGGGGCTGCATCTCGATGAACAAGGCCACTTGCAGGAGGAAGCTGCCACACTCAGCTGCATCACCCGTGAATGAAGCAGGCATGGCCATGGGACTGACAGAGGCAGATGGGGGGTTGCCGGAGGACGCAGAGAAGCCCGGAGGGCGTTTACCAGCTCCTCCAGGACTTCTGTGGGTGTGGGAGGTCGAGGATCCATGGAGGTATTTGTATTGGTCTGGTCTTCTGTCATAAAGCAAGGCCAGACACAACGGGTAAGTGAAAGACTAGAGGGTTTATTGGCACAGGATGTGGAGGAGTGGAATGGGTTAGGTTAAGGCAGGTGAGTGTCAACAGAGTGAATGATTCCAGGGTTCTTATCTGAGTTCTGAGGGTGAGTGTCTGATGCCGGTTTCGTGGAAGATCGTGGAACAGCTTCCAAGGAGTCGTTGGAGGATCGCGGGAGAACCAGAAGGTAAGTCTTTCGAGGAGACTATCGTATAGAGAGTCCAGCGCAGTCCATAGGAGTGAAAGGTAGACCGGACAGTGAGTGACTGTGATGTGTGTGTATTTGTAGTGTGGCTTGATTGGTGACAGCAGGTGCGGGTGATTAGAACTCAGGTGACTGTGATCGGGTGATTATCCTGGATGGTGACTGCAGTGACTGTGATGAATCCCTGACACAGTGACTTGCTGCAAAGCAGTTTTTATTTACAGAGGTATATTATGTCACAATTCACACTTCTCTAGTAAGTTTCATCTGTGTGTGTAGACGCTGCAGGCATGGCATAGGGTAAATCCTTTAACTTCAATTTCAACTGATTTCCCGTGCTCAGGGAGTGCGGAGCAATGAACATTGTAGGGACCATGCCAATCAGAACACAGTTCATGTATGGAGCGCTCTTCTAATGAGCTGGTTATCTGAATCAGGTGTGTTAAATAAGAGAGACATGTAAAATATACAGAGCAAGTGTATGCAAGGACTGGAATTGAGAACCACTGCACTAGATAATGTTACATAAAGCACCATTATTTCAAACGAATTACAGTTGAAATCAGACCTCTGAGAAACACCTCCCCCTGTACCTTATGGACATGGCTCGTTTATAACAGTAATCTTGAGGCGTAGACTCATTTAAAGTAATGTAATTATCTGGTTGTAGCCATGTTTCTGTCAAACAGAGCACATCTAGGATTTGATCTGCGATCATTTCATTTACAAAAAGAGCTTTCATAGAAAGGGATTATTCATTAAGCCAAGCTTTATCATGTGTTTATCTGTATTATATCAGTTTTTTTATTTGTTGAACAGCAATTAAATTGTTACCCTTAAATTGGCTTGGACGTTTTTTTTGTATTTGCTAGTTTGGGGAATAAAGAGAGTCTCTATAGTATGATATCTAGGTGAAAAAGTCTCTATGTGCTGATAATTAACTGACTTCTGTGACATGAGGCGGCTAGCATGAGGTGGTTTAAGTAGTCTGTCTGCTTCCTGACCTGGGCCTCAGTTAGTCAAGTACAAACTCTAAGACAATGTGCCATATTTCTAGAGAGAAAAGCGGCATCATCCCTGGAGGGATGAAGACCATCTTTTTGCAACAGGTCAGGTCTGCCGTCCAGTTGTCTATGAAACCTATGTTATTCTGCGGGCACCACTTAGACATCCAGCCATTGAGTGACGCAGTCTGCTATGTTTCTCATCACCATGGTAAGCAGGGAGGGAACCAGAGCAAGTTACAGTGTCTGACATCGTACTTGCAAGTTCACACACTTCTTTAATGTTATTTTTAGTGATCTCCGACTGCCAATGAACTCAATCTCAATCGCAAACCACTCAGCAGCATAGCAGACAGGAGCCCCTCTGCTAGTGCTTTTTTTATTTAATTATTTTTTTTCGTATAAAAGGAATAAATAATCATTACCTTTCTGTAAAGATGAATTGTAACTTTTACCCTTAGGGCAATTCTTTTTACACTAATTCTGTAGATGTTTTTGAAAACATAGCTTGTAAAAAATAACACAGCTAGACATTGTTTCTGGCACATTCAAAGAGAGATATAAGAACAGCTGAGCAGCACTGATAAGAGGCAAAGCTCTAAAACTGATGTGAATGTGAATGTGTGAAGTGACGTGTGGCCAAGTATGGTGACCCATACTCGGAATTAGTGCTCTGCATTTACCCATCCAAAGTGCACACACACAGCAGTGAACACACACCCGGAGCAGTGGGCAGCCATTTATGCTGCGGCGTCCGGGGAGCAGTTGGGGTTCGGTGCCTTGCTCAAGGGCACCTCAGTCGTGGTATTGCAGGTGGGAGAGAGTGCTGTACATTCACTCCCCCCACCTACAATCCCTGCCGGTACGAGACTCAAACCCACAACCTTTGGGTTATGAGTCCGACTCTCTAACCATTAGGCCACGACTTCCCACAGATAGGAAGAAGCACTAACCAGGTGAAGTAAAATACAACAGGTCTAAACAGATGTCGAAGACCATGCATCATGTGATACTGACAAAATACATGTCAAGATTTTACTCAAAAGTATAAATACCTAGCCAAACCAATATCCTGACATACAGGTGCATCTCAATAAATTAGAATGTCGTGGAAAAGTTTATTTATTTCAGTAATTCAACTCAAACTGTGAAACTCGTGTATTAAATAAATTCAATGCACAGAGACTGAAGTAGTTAAGTCTTTGGTTCTTTTAATTGTGATGATTTTGGCTCACATTTAACAAAAACTCACCAATTCACTATCTCAACAAATTAGAATACTTCATAAGACCAATAAAAAAAACATTTTTAGTGAATTGTTGGCCTTCTGGAAAGTATGTTCATTTACTGTACATGTACTGAATACTTGGTAGGGGCTCCTTTTGCTTTAATTACTGCCTTAATTCGGCGTGGCATTGAGGTGATCAGTTTGTGGTACTGCTGAGGTGGTATGGAAGCCCATGTTTCTTTGACAGTGGCCTTCAGCTCATCTGCATTTTTTGGTCTCTTGTTTTTCATTTTCCTCTTGACAATACCCCATAGATTCTCTATGGGGTTCAGATCTGGTGAGTTTGCTGGCCAGTCAAGCACACCAACACCATGGT
>NW_015505952.1:95063-100017 GCF_001515645.1 Sinocyclocheilus grahami
TTAACTGTCTATCTAGAGAAGAATCATTAAGGTATTGGGTGCTTTTAGTAACACACTAATCACTAGTGCTGCTATTTGTTCCTAATACCAGATTGATTACCTTGTTTTAATAATAGCAGTCAGCTAATTTTAAATCCATTTACATGTTATGCCCCCTTTGTTTTGATGTTCTCTCTGAACCTCAAAAGGAACCAGAGACATTTCTATTTTTGATTTGTTTATTTTCAAACATGTGCCCTAATTTTTATGACCCTGTTACAAAAGTCATCTAGACAAACGCTAGGGCATAACTATCATCCTGAGTACCAAATAATAAGCATAATCTGAATAGAAATGCTCTCCTTTTCCTTCTGCTTTTCCCTTTTCTCCTTCACTCCCTCAGAGATTGAGCCTGTTTGGGGAACCGTCAGTAAATTCTGAGTGATAATTTGACAATAAGAGTAGTCTTAAGTCATCAATCAAAACCCTGTTTATGCCCTTTTCGGCAAACATATGCTGACCCAAACCTATCTTAGAATTCACACTCTGTTTTGATCTTGTAGTAGTCTCTAGCCCTTACTCTCAACACAAGTTTGGCAAAATGTTGCAAATGCTCAGACTAACTGCCCAGAATGCAGACCAAAGAAGACTGGCCAGGCGTTGTGAGGAACACCCCCTACCCAGGGCCGACGACCACCTACTGAGCCGAAAGCAACTGGACACGGAGAGAAGAGTACCTCAGACTCATGACTCAAGCGAGAGTTATGGCTACAAAAAGCTCACCAAGGTCATCATCTTCCTGGCCCACAACCTAATGAGATTGAAATAGGAGGTAAATGATCTCAAGCAACCGATCACGGCGGTATCCCACAAGGACCCCAGCAGAATGGAGTTGCAGGAGGAAATTGATAGACTTCAAGAGACTCTGATCCAGCAGCTGAACAACACTCAAGACAAGCTTGACATGTTCCAAAGAGAACTCAGGGACTCCTATAGGCTGCGAAAGGAAACGCAGTGGGAGAGACACCCTACTCCTGCATCCTCACTCAGCCATGCAAACTTACCCATATGCACCAAGCTACGAAGGGGGGAGCCAACACTTTCTGCTTAACAACTCAGCAGACAGAACCATAATACCTCAAGCCTCAAGAGACCTTGACAAGCTAGCCAGAAAACTCCCAGCATTCACATGGCCAGGAAAATAATAGTTCCTACTTTATGCAGGACGAGCAGTAATTTAGAATGGTGGCGTCGTTTTAACCATTGCTTGCAAGCAGACCCAATAATCAATCTTATGTGTCTGTTTCATACATTTTAGAAACTTCTTTTCCATGCGCATACCAATTCCTGATCAAAACCAGATAAAATTATAGTTTGAATGCGCCTTCCTACAAGCAGTAAGAAGTTTTCAGTGCTATAATGTGTTTAAATCGTACGATAAGAAACTAACCTGACTTTAGCGAAGGAATCCTAATTTCTGTGTTAGTGGAGCATAGGTCTTTTTCCTGACGACGAAATCTCAAGATTAGCAGCTCATATAAATGGTACCAGAATAAATCAGTCTGATTTTGGGTGAAGAAATCCCCTTCTTCAGTACTGTGTAGGTGATCTGAGCGATGCTCCTCATTTCACTGATTTAAGGCCTTAGTATGTGTTATGTATCATTGTATTCATATCGACCCACTCATGTGAAACATTTACGTAACTCTTATACATGCGCGCACCAAGTTCTGAATATAATCAGATAAAACTATAGCTTGAAGGTGCCTTCCCACAGGTATTAGAAAGTTTCAGTGCTATAATGTTTTTAAAATCGTACGATAAGAAACTAACCTGACTTTAGCGAAGAAATCCTAATTTCTGTTGTTAGTAGAGGGTACGGCTTTTCTGATGGGTAAACCTCAGATTAGCAGCCCATATAAATGGTACCAGAATACATCAGTCTGATCTTGGGCGAAGAAATCCCCTTTTTCAGCACTGTGTAAGTGATCTGAGCGATACTCCTCATTTCACTAATTTAAGGCCTTATTATGTGTTACGTATCATTGTATTTCATTATGACTCGCTCATTTGAAACATTTACGTAAAATTAATGGTGTTATTCTAGCGTAGCTAACTACGAATCCACCATTGCCTGTGAAGTGAATGTGCTGTTTTGAGTAATGAATGAATTTGTATGGGACATGCATGAGTTTCCCATGCATGCTCACAGCAGTGCAAGTCTGCTCCACATGCACCTGTTGTGAGCTTGCATTGGTCCCCTAGCAACACGTGACCCCGGAAGTGTGAGCAGACTCTTCCGGTTAATCTGACAACAGCATCCACTTCACAGACCCGTGCGTAAACAAAGAATTGCGTGTAACTAACGCTAACTCTTAAGCTAAGCCCTTTACCTCAACTGCTAGCTGTTAGCATCTGGCTAACGCTTAGATAGGCGTGTAAAGTGTAACTTTCTAACCACACCTCTCTCTCCCTCTCTCTCTCCCTCTCTCTCTTTATTTTTGTTTTGACTTTATTCTACCTCTTTTTAATTTTATTGCATTTATTTACATTTGTTTAGCACAAATGTACCAATTCAGCGAAATTGATTTGTATTAAATTTGAGATTTAATTAAATCAAATTTTTATTTATTTTTATTTTTTTATTCCATTTTTATTTTTATTTTTATTTTGTTTATTTACTTTCCCCTTTTAATTTCCTACAGCTCTTAGGACCCCCTTTTTATTTTATTTATTTAAATTTTTTTTTTGTTGTTGTGTTTTTACTTTTACCTTATTTTAGTTATTTCACCATCACCATCGTCGTTTTTGGATAGGATTACAGTAGTTCGAGCAACTGTTGTTTCCTTAGCGAGTTATACAGGTTATTAGTAGCATAATCCCTGTTTCCTCTCTACTTCTCCTCACGCCTCAGTGCCAGGCCTAATACGTTGAAGGGCAGCTACCATTGCAACACAATGTAGGCTAACATAAAACTAGAAACAATTCCCACTGTTTCTTTTTCTTTTGACGAGGTATTTGGTGGGTCCCTGCTAGTTTAGCTAACAGCCTAACCCTAGGGTTATGAAGTCTATTGCAGCATCACACACAAGTGAAACCTGCTTAGCCATATCTCTTAGAAAACAACTAAAATAGGTAAAAATGTTCCTTTTTTTTTTTGAGTTCATCTTATTTTATTTCAGTTTCGTCATAGTGACCAAACCCGTGAACCATCAGTAGTATAGCCCGGTCATCAGCTGACCCCTGCTTACGGCCCCTCAACAAAGTTACTCAAACTCTTCCTTTGTGTTCACGAACACAAAAACATAGCACCCTACCTCACTAGCTGCCTCCCACCAGCTAGTCATACCTTACACGGCCTACACAGCCGTTCCCCTTAGAGATAGTTTAACACCTCTGTACGTACCTGCATTTGCCTTGTGTCTCTCTCTCTCTGGTGTTCCCACAAGTGTGCCAGTATGTCGCAGACATTCCACAGATATCCAGCCCTGGCAGCTCACCAGGACCACCTGGACACTCAGTAGAGCACTGTAATGGACATCCTTCAGCTCCAAGCAGCCAACGACCTGCAATGGCAAAGAAAGGAACAGCGAGACTGCGACATAAGCGAACACCTGAACAGCATCATCCTCTCCTCGGCCCACACCCTCAAGGGCCTCAGACAGGAGGCATATGAGCTGAAATTGCAAGTCACAGAATTCTGCAGAGAACTGACACCTGCTCCATGAGAGAAAGCACAGAACGGATGCAAAGAACCTCACAGAATGGTGTGACAGAAGGAAATCACCAGTCTTCACGAGGCTCTAACAGCTGCTATACACCAAGCACCGCTGGAAAAAGCCATCAGACAGGACTTAAAAAGAGAACTGTTTCACACAAAGTCACTGTTACAAAAAACATGTGGAACTAAATGAGAGAAGACACCAGAACTAAGGCCTTACAAGGCCAGCTGCATACAGCCAGAGCTGAGGTCCAAACCCTGACTCAGCAATTAAAGAGGAGCTTGACATGGTTCAGAAAGAATTTAAACAGTCCTACCGACTGCGCATAGACTTAAGCAAAAGACAGCCGGCTGAACATCACGTCGCCAGCAGTGCAAGCCCTCCACGCCTGTGCACAGCTACGAAAGGGGGGAAAGGGAGCCAAAGCCTTCTGCTTGACACTTCACAAGTCAGCTCCCTGAAAACCTCTGCAGCTGCAGAAAAAAAAATGTAGGCGAGCCGAAACAACGCAGCCAGCCTGCAAGCAGCCCGAGGTGAATTCAGTGTCACAAATGAACTGAAATATGCTTGCAGACCACAAAGTGAACAGACAGGGAAAACACGAAACAGAACTTCCCCTGGCCAGCAGGCCCACCCCCTCAGCCAAGAGTCCGAACCTGCGAAGGGGGGGCGAGAGCCATTGTTCACATGTCAACAACCAGCAGCCACAAGGGGATGGGGCAGGGACCTTTCCAGAGGATCACTGCAGACACACACACCGTGTGAGCCCACATACCCCAATGAGCTGGCCAGAGACCATACATCTGGCAACCTAAATACTGCAGAGACCTTGAGGACATCAAAGGAACTGATCCTGCAGTCTCACCAGCAGTTTAAACAAGCCATCATAAAGGAATTCTCAGACCCAGAGTCTGAACAGGGACTGATCGCTGCTGATTCTGAACTTCACAACTCAGAATCCAAAGCGGGCACCAGAAGGCACCCAGCATTGCCACAATGCAAAACCCTTCTACAGAAAGCCCCTAGCCAGAAGTGGACAGAGCCATCACCATGGCAACAGACCCAGGTTCCAGACCAACCACATGGAAAAGGCGTCCTCATCCTGCAAACACCACGGTATGTCCAACACTAGTCCACCACAACATCCTCCTCCACACCCTTCACACAGGTGCTGAACGGAGGCTACACAAGGACAGCTGGGCACGCCTACTTCTGGGTTACAGGAGCTGCTGACACTCGCAAAAAAGCTCCTT
>NW_015505952.1:100191-100438 GCF_001515645.1 Sinocyclocheilus grahami
GGAGAGCATTTCTATTCAGATTATGCTTATTATTTGGTACTCAGGATGATAGTTATAAACGCTAGGGGCGTTTGTCTAGATTACTTTTTTAACAGGGTCATAAAAATTAGGGCACATGTTTGAAAATAAACAAATCAAAAATAGAAATGTCTCTGGTTCCTTTTGAGGTTCAGAGAGAACATCAAAACAAAGGGGGCATAACATGTAAATGGATTTAAAATTAGCTGACTGCTATTATTAAAACAAG
>NW_015505952.1:100515-129423 GCF_001515645.1 Sinocyclocheilus grahami
TTCTCAGGACCCTAATATATATTGCCTATGTACCAATATATAATATACACGCTTGTTTCGATCATAATAAGGCGAATTCATAGATACTACACATGGTAGAGATATATATATGTAAGCTGACAGGAGTGTCTTTCGATTATAAGTCTGCATAACAGTATAAAATTTCAAAGACCAAATACACAATGTCAATAATATACCCAATGACCTGAAGGATCATGTGTGTTCATTCAAAGAAAGGTTTTCCTATGAATTAATTAGTAGAAAAGTCCATTTCTACTCTGCCTCTTGCCCTGGGACATGCAGGGATTTTCCCTGCTTTGCATTCTTTTGGCCAATAAACCCAGTGATATCAGCGTTGGTTGCCATGCAACCAGGGGCATGTTCAGCTTCCTGGGGTGTTACGCATTTCGGGGGGGAAGGGTTCATGGGTCCTCATATGGCTTGTTAACTGAGGGGGGTTACAGAGTTGAATTACTGAAATAAATGAACTTTTCCACGACATTCTAATTTATTGAGATGCACCTGTACAGTGCTGCTTGAAAGTTTGTGAACCCTTTAGAATTGTCTTTATTTCTGCATAAATGACTCAAAACATCATCAGACAAACATCATCAGATCAGAAAACAACACTCATCATCATCAGAAGTCCTGAAAATAGACAAAGAGAACCCAATAAAACAAATGAGATAAAAATATATACTTGGTCATTTATTTATTCAGGAAAATGATCCAGTGTTACATATCTGTGAGTGGCAAAAGTATGCAAATCTTTGCTTTCAGGATCTGGTGTGACCCCCTTTTGCAGCAATAACTGCAGGTAACATTTCTTGTAACTGCTGATCCAGCCTGATCTCATTGTTTATTCGTAGGTATTATTAGTTTTGACTAATGCTGAAACATACAATTTGGACATATTGCAACGTTTAAAACATAAATGTACTAACACAGTGAGTATTGAGCCCGATTCAGAGATGTGGTGTGGCTTTTCAAGAAGTCAGAGAGCGGATACAGGATCATCACGGCCTCGTCTGGATGGCGAGTGAACTGTATGGACACCCACCAAACGTTCTGACCTTACCTGCATGTTTCTAGTTTGATAATTTCTTTAGTAATCATTCTACAAATATTCGGTAACGGTTTAGATTACAACCTGCAACGTACTGCTTAGTTAAACATAATTTACAGCATAACTTTTTTTGTAATTATAGTGTACCAATATGCTAAGTTTGGGGAATAATATCAGTAATAAGTAACCCGACGGTGCTGGGTTATGAATGTGGAGGACGTGAAAGAGAGTATGCAGCAAGTCACGCAAGTTCAAACGTGAACGGTTCTATGTGAGACGAAATCCGTGACTGCGGTGCTTAAGACAGGAACATGTGTGGAAAATAGTAGAAAACTAATCGAACTGAGCTAAATAGCTTTTAAACTGTCTGGAGTGTGTTCTTTTAAACCTGCAGCAGTGAATGTGGTGAGCGAGAACTGGAAACAGCTGGAATGGCGCATGAGACGAGTCTATCCGTGTTAGCAGCGCTCATGACAGGAATATGTGTCAAAAATACAAGAAAACAAATCGAAGCGAAGAGAGAGATTTTTGAAACTGACTGGAATGTGTTCTTTTAAAACTGGAGGGTTTTGTCATAGTATGTTCTCACAACATTGAGCAGTGACTGATGAACGGTAAAACTGGGAACTGAACTAACGTTAGTCAAAATTGTGCTTGAGGACGTGGCTCAAAATGGTAAAATCAAAGATGGTAAAATCCTGTCAGTTCGCTATAATACATATTTTAATCTTGACTTTCAGTGTTTATTACTGTGCGTTTATTGGCATGATGGTTCGGGCATAATAGTTTAGCTTCGTCAGTGGGTGAAAAACATGAACAAATTGAACAAAATCTTAAATTTGTTCTTAAACAAGCTTTTCAAAAGAATTTGGTTTAACTGTCTAAGCTGTATAAGTATGGAGTTGCTTTGCTTTTTTCTGAACTGGTGTAATACATTTTTATATTTTAGTAGGCTATCTGCCTGTGTTGTTACTGTTGTCATATTGTGTGTGCTTTTAATTTTAAAACCCATTTTGGGTTCATTTAACCCAGCAGTAGCCTATAGTAAATTTCCCCCAAAAATTTAATTAAATAAAACAGTCCACCATGGATATTGATATATTACCTGACATATAATATATGTATGTATGACCTACTGTATAAACAATAATTTCAGAGCAATTTGTTGTAGCCACTTACCCTGTAACTACATGGAACAAGGGGGAACAAAGCACCACTTTAATTTACAGCCCGCAAATGTTGTATTTACACTGTAACTACATGGAACAAGGGGGGAACAAGCACCACTTTAATTTACAGCCCGCAAATGTTGTATTTACACTGTAACTACATGGAACAAGGGGGGAACAAGCACCACTTTAATTTACAGCCCGCAAATGTTGTATTTACACTGTAACTACATGGAACAAGGGGGGAACAAGTTGGACTTAAACACAGAACAAGTGTATATTTGCACAGTAATTACAGAGAAACATATTGCACTAGTTTTAATGTAATTGTTCGATGGCCAAATTAAACCCTCTACATTTTTTTTGCTATAAAAACACCACAGTATACATCCACTGAAATAAAAAAATTTGTATCATGTATTTTTTTCTGTGAACCGCTGGAAAGAGGTAAGCTTGTTTTAAGCTGCATTGAACCTTGATGGTGTATCATGCAAAGTTATATGGTGATAGTGGTGTTGAGAAGTTGCTGGTGTGAAGTTGCTGAAATCGACGAATAAGCTTTCATAAGGTAAGTAGACTCGTGAATTATAAATCATAGCAGAAACTCATGAACTAATTTCACTAGATGTCCAGTTTTGTTGTTCAGTACCGTAAAACTTCAAATAATAGCCGAGTCCCAAATAGACGCCTGTCTCTTTTAAACGCCTGGTGTGACGACAGGTTTGGGTAAATAAAGGCCGGTCTCAAATAGAGGCCTGGTCTGTTTTTTTAGTATCGGGTTGTATTTGATCTTCTCAAACCCATCAGATCGTCTGTTCTATGTTTTGATTAGATTTCACGTGACAGACACAACAACAGTTCATGAACGACTCATCACTATGGCAACATAACAAAGAGGTTAACGAACTTTCTTTTAGTCTTCAGTTTTTCTTAATTCTCTCAATACCACCATGGAGACAAAAAGAAAAAAGTATGATTTGACATTTAAGCTGACAGTTGTCAAATTTGCCGAACAAAATTCGGGAGAAGCAGCGGCAAGACATTTCTCAGCTCGTCGCTTGTTGGTTTCCTGGGTACTTCAAGCTTGGGAAAAGCTGGATATGGAGCGGCTGAAAAATTCCTTTAAGGTATGCTTGCGCGCGCGCGTGTGTGTGTGCGAGGGAGAAAGAGGAGATGATATATTTCATTAACTTCGGGATGTTATCCTTAGGTATGTGGCCTGACAGTAGCTTCTGATGGAAGTGAGGATCACCTTATCCATTGTTTCAAAGAGGGAGAGCCGTGCGCATCTGGGCGAGAGCTGTTAGTGCAACTCCATCATGTTTCCTTTAATAAAATAATGGTTAAAAATACCTAGGCCTATAATAAAATACCAATATAAAATTATAAAAAGTATATTGTCTTTCTAAATCATTCCCAAACATAAGATTGTTGTTTAGGCCATACATACCATATACTATTAGAATAGGTTTCAAAATGATTTGTAATTTTACAGGTTGTTACCCCTTTATTCCGCAAACATCGCATATTATTCTTTTATACCTACACGGAGGTACTGAATAGATACACTATAATGTATACGCTGTAACTTCAGTTTACTTACGCAGTTCTCTGCAGGTTGCATATCTGGTTGTTACCCCCTTATTACCTAAACGTAACACATTGTTCCCTTATACCTACACATACGTTCTTTATAAGTACACTATAATTACAGAAACATACACCATAAATTCAGTATACTTAAGTAGTTCTTTGCAAATTATGTATATATTAAATTATTTAAATTAATTTCAAAGTCATATTATTTCTTATAACTTC
Source organism: Sinocyclocheilus grahami (assembly GCF_001515645.1). Classification (NCBI taxonomy): domain Eukaryota; kingdom Metazoa; phylum Chordata; class Actinopteri; order Cypriniformes; family Cyprinidae; genus Sinocyclocheilus; species Sinocyclocheilus grahami. The sequence goes on from NW_015505952.1 coordinate 104,569, forward strand.
TTAAAGAGGCTGTTTGATTTAGTTTACCCATAAATGTTAATTATAATGCATTATCTATCAAACATGCACTAACATGTAATCAAGGCTGCCGTTATTCATGTGTGAATCCATATGACTCCAGTCGTAGTTAAGGATAGCTCTTCATTAATTCATGATTAGTTAACACCTTTAATAATCATTAGTATATGGTGAATTACGTATTAATTTAGGCATTAGTACATGATTATTCATGTACCCTTACTGTAAATTGTTACCAAAAAAAAAAGGTTTCGGCCTATATGTAAGTATAGTACAATATGTAAGTATAAAAGCAAAGTTCTCTTACTCAAAATATATTATTAGTATTTAGTACTATTATTAGTATCAAATTCTAATATTACTCAAACACCCCTCTTTGAACAACTTTTAAAAGGAAACCTTATAGTCATATTTCATTGTAAATTAAAAATCAATGTTTAAATTGGATTGTCAAATTTAAAATCTGGGTCGATATATATATACAGGATATCCTGACAGGTTATTTAGGAGCTTGACCTAATCCCCTCAGAACACTTCCTGGTATCATGTCCCCTTTAACTCCTTCATAAGTATTTACTTAAAGCCATCTATTCTACAATACAGTTGAATAGATGACACCATATCCATAGTGTTCTTTTTTTTTTATCTGTGCAAAACATTCAGATGCGGAAAGCATGATGCAGTAAACAGTTAACAGTGGCACTTTTTACATGCAACTGCTGTTATCTGTAATGAAACGCCCACTGGAGAGACTCTGTCATGCTGCTGACGGATGCAGTGAAAAGGGACATGGTGTGCACACAGCGGTTTAAGGAACAGTGCAATTGCGATGTGCCAACACAACACTCCCTGCTGTGTCTCAAGAGCTGGCTTTAAAATGATAGCATCCCCAATGCTTTATCACACTCTGTGACAGGCATTGCCAAAGAGGGGATATTAATGACGCTCTGTTAGTGTGAAGAATTGACCCTGTAGTTCAGCATGTCGTTTAGATACCACTTTCTACCAAGAGGTTATCTACAGTATGATTACAAATGTATTTGCCCTTTTTGAAGGTGTTTTGGATGAAGTAAGTTATAGAACAATTATCCCTGATAAAGGTTAAGTATATCAAGCGTTCATCTAATTATTCTCTTTGGTCCAAAACCAACTAAGCATGCATAGCCAGCATCCAAAATAGTCTCAGCCTCAGATGACCATCAGATGGATATTGCACTCAAAACTGGAAAGCACTTGTCAACTGGTGAGCTCTAATCTGATTGACTGGTTTTACACAACCTCTGCCGGTTTCACCCAGATCAGAAAGTTGAGAATTTCCAGCTTCCTATTTAGAAAAATACAATATGCAAATGCCACTTGAAAATTTGTGTAGAAACCTCTGATGTTGCAGGTGTAGTATAAAAAGCAAACATGATTGCACCAGGATATATACAGTTATTGGAAAATATTTACAAATAAATATTTTAAAATATGTATATTTCCAAGCAAATGAAATGAATAAATTAGTCAATGTTCTTACATTACATGATAATACAAACCGTTTAAGAGAGACTGCGGTGATAAACATGGTAATTTCGCTTTTCTGTTCATAATTGTACACATGCAAAATAAATGTCAGCACTGCATGCCATTGTACAATTTTGTTCCTAGGATACTTTTTTATTTGTATTTTATTTATTTATTTTCAACAAGTTGTTTATATATACAGTGCCCTCCACTAATATTGCTACCCTTGGTGAATATGAGCTAAGGCAGTTGTGAAAATAATTATGCATTGTTTATCGTTTTGATCTTTTATTCAAACAATTCTAACCTTTCATTGAAGTAAAACAACTGAAAGTGGGGGGAAACTCCCATTATGAAATAATTGGTTTGGTAACACTTTACTTGAAGGGGTGTGCATACGACTGACATGACACCTTCATAATCATGACATGACACATGTCATGAATATGAAGGAGGTTTTATGCATGTTTATGTCAACTGTCATTAAGTGTCATTCGCTCAGTTATGTCATTTGTAATGCAAAGATGACATTGTTTGAGATGTCTTTGTTATGGGCTATGGTTAGGGGTAGGGTTAGGGTAGGGTTAGGTCAAATAATGTCATATTTGCATTAAAAATGACATAACTGAGCGAATGACACTTAATGACAGTTGACATAAACATGCATAAAACCTCCTTCATATTCATGACATGTGTCATGTCATGATTATGAAGGTGTCATGTCAGTCTTATGCACACCCCTTCAAGTAAAGTGTAACCATTGTTTTTCTCCAATGCATGCTGCCCACAATTATTTGCACCCCTAGAAATTATGAATAAAATAGCTCTGAAGTGTATTCCCATGCTGGCCACAATTATTTGCACCCCTAGAAATTATGAATAAAATAGCTCTGAAGTGTATTCCCATATATTTATTAGGACAATTTCATTTCATTTCATTTATTTATTTAACCAGGAAGAGACTCACTGAGATTAAAATCTCTTTTCCAGGAGTGTCCTGGCCAAGATAGGCAGCCGAGTTTGCATATACAAATAAACAACGTAGTTACAACATACATTACAAAACCAACACATAACCAGTTAAAAACAATTACACACCATTAAGTTGCTCTCAAGATTACATAATAAAGACTTAAAATAATTATAAGACACCAAGTTTTGTAACTTCATCTCCTTTTGAAGAAGATTCCAATCTGAGGTTGCAGCATATTTAAAAGAGGTTTTACCAAGCTCAGTTCTAACAAAAGGTATACAGAGATTGTAAATTGACTGAGAACGCAATGAATGTAACTTCTTCTTTAATTTTTTACTCAGATACTTATTATGTGGTCCAAAACGTAATTTGTTGTCAATAATAATACCCAGGTATTTGTACTCTGACACTGAGGTAATTTGGCTCCCCTGAGAAGTTTGAAGGACAACAGAGTTCTCTAAAGAAGTTCTTGAAATTGAAAATATAGCATATTTAGTTTTTTCAACATTCAAAACCAATTTCAAAGCATGAAACCTGTTTTGGATAATATCGAAAGATACTATAAATACTGTGTCAACTGTTTACTTACTAGATTTTCCAAAAGTTTTGAAAGAATACAGAGCTTAGATATAGGTCTATATTTATCCATTAAGGAAAGATCACCCCCTTTTGACAGATGAACAACAAATGCTGATTTCCAGATCTTAGGAATTGTATTAGTTATTAATGAAAGATTAAAAAGATATGTCAATGAAGGAGAAATAAAATCAGCTGCTAGTTTTAAAAACAGCGGAGCAATATGATCAGGACCTGACGATTTATTCACATTTAATTCTTTTAAAGCAGAACAAACATCAGAGAGATAAATTTGTTGGAAAACAAACTCTCTTGTCCATAAGTTATGTTCAGCTTCAAGAAATTCTAAATCAGAAGTCATATCATTACTTATTGGAAATAAAGACCCTGATGCAATAAAGTGACTGTTAAAACTATTAAGCATTTGCTTTTTATCTGTAATTTTAGTAGAGTCTGTCAATATACCAAGATCATATAAAAAAGATTGCTCATTAAAATATTTCATAAAATGCCTAGTTATAATTCTCGGATTCTGCTTTGTTAGCTTTGTATCTCTGGCTACTGCCACAACACAGTGATCACTGATATCGTTTGCGAATACAGAAGCTGAAGAATATTTATGCGGAGCATTTGTAAAAAATAAGATCTATTAATGTAGATTTTTCTGGGAATTTCAAATTAGGCCTAGTGGGTGTATTTACCAATTGAAAAAGATTATAACTATCACAAAACAATTTAAAATCATCAGATATTGAGTGCGTCCAATTAAGATTAAAATCACCCATTAAGATCAGTTCCTTGTAATTCAAAGAGGCCAATGAATGCATCATAGAATGTAAAACACAGCTAGAAGCTGAAGGAGGTCTGTAACAACCAGCTAAAGTGAGCTGAAGAGTCTTAGACACAGAAAGATTTAAAGCTAATAGTTCATACTGTTTAGCTATTGACACTGAAAGTATTAATGATGCCTCAAGATGTTCTTTGACATAAATTGCTACCCCCCCCACCCCTTTTTAACCTATCTGCTCTAAAAACCTTATAACCAGTAATACTAATGTCGTTATCTGTGATAGATTTATTGAGCCAAGATTCAGATATGACTATAACATCCGCATTTGTATTTTCAGCCCAAATATACACCATATCCAACTTAGGCAACAAACTACGGACATTTAGATGTATAAAACCCAATCCAGACCTTGATCTCAACTCGACTGGTGTAGTAAAATTTGAAGCAGCATGAGGACCTGGGTTTGGAGATACATTCCCAGACATCAATAATATTATTACTATTAAACTCCTTCGTTTAACGGAGTTACTCACTCTAATTCTAGTCATCGGCCCCAAACAAAAAAATATATTAAGCGTACAATAATTTACCTCCCTAGATAAAGCACATCTCAAAAAACCAAAATACATAAAATTCATGGGGTACAACATCCCATTATATAGAGTTAGTAAATACTCCATAATATGTCCAACTATCAAAATTTACCAATGATGAATTATACGATAAAAATGGATCTGAAGCAAACCCGCTGCCACTTGTATATACTTGACAAAATGTCCAAAACAAACTTAAAAAGAACATACTCCCAGTGGTTAAACACCGCATACTGTACACAAGCAAGTTGACAGCCACAAAAGTACAAATAAGTCCTTAAAACGAAGGCAGACACGTACCAGTCTCTTGTGCTCTTGACGATGATCCCCAACACACAGCCAATTTAGACCCAGATTACAGATTGATGCCTTTGCGCATCAATTTTCCAGCCATGACTTCCTGTTCCATAGGATTATAACTATGAGGGAAAAAAAGGTCATCCATCACAAGGAGTAAAACCAAAGAATATAATTTTGATGTGCAGAACAAGATTGCTGAGCTTCATAAAATACAAAGAGGCTGTAAGAAAATAGCTAAAGCATTGAAAAATCCCCATTTCCACCATCAGGGCAATAATTAAGAAGTTCCAGTCAACTAAAGATGTTACAAATCTGGAAGAGGACGTGTGTCTATAATTTCCTAATGCACAGTGAGGAGGAGCGTTTGAGAGACTAAAGACTCTCCAAGGATCACAGCTGGAGAATTGCAGAGATTAGTTGAGTCTTGGTGTCAGAAAGCTTAAAAAAAATTAAAACAGCCCCTCCATCACCACATGTTGTTCGGGAGTGTTTCAAGAAAAATCCCCCTTGCTTATCCAAGAACAAACTGCAGCATAGTCATTTGTCAGACACAACTGGAACTTCACACTAGATTGGCTCCTATGGTCAGATGAAACAAAAAAAAAGAGCTTTAATGTTGTGGGGCTTTTTCTGCTGGAGGTCCTGGACATCTTGTTCAGATACATGGCATCATGGAATCTATCAAATACCAACAGATAAAAAATCTAAACCTGACTGCCTCTGTTAGAAATATTATAATGGACCGTGGTTGGATCTTCCATCAGGACAATGATCCAAAACAAAAATCAAAATCAACCCAAAAATGTGTCACTGAGAGCAAAATGAAGCTTCTGCCATGGCCGTCCAGTTCCCTGACCTGAACCCTATAAAAAATGAATGGGGTAAACTGAAGAGAAGCACCAACATGGAGCTGGGAATCTGAAGGATCTGGATTCCTGGAGATATTCTGTATGGTCTCTGATCTCTCGTCAGGTGTTCTCCAAACTCATCAGCCATTATAGGACAAAACTCAGAGCTGTTATCTTGTGAAAAGGACGTTGCAATAATTGGGTACCAATAATTGTGGAAAAAAGTGAACTTTATTATGTCAAACTTAAAGTACATTTTAAATCATTATTTTTTTTAACAATCTTTTGTTATTCTTTAAAGTACACTTATTTTGATGTGTTGTCATAGTAAAGCACATGTAATCTACCTGATTGTAACTTTAACTATGGTGTGCTATTTTTATTACTTTTAAAGTTAATATATTTTAAAAGTATATATTTTAATATAAACCATAACAGTATGTTCAGCTCACGTAAGTGCATTCTTTTAAAGTATATAATTTCCTTAACCTTTTTTTTTGTAAGTATGTGAGGTGTCTTTCTTTTTTTTCAAAAGTGAAATAGTCTATTTCAAGTTGAATTAAACTGTTTTGGCATTGAATTCATATTTACTATTGACATTTATCTTGTCTTGGAATTTTTTTTTCTTCTTTTCTCTCTGATCATGTCTGTCAGACCTGTGTTCCTGTTGTGTTTTGCTCCCCATGTGCTCCCCATGACCCAGTTTCTCCCGTGTCTGATTGTGTTAATTTGATTCACCTGTGTTCCCCTGATTATCCTCGTTTAGTTCCAGTTACTTAAGCCCAGTGTTTTCCTGTGTCTAGCGTCCAGTGTTATATATCGATGTGCTATGTGTGTCTCCAGCCAGCCCTGTGTTAGCCTTTGTTTAGATCATTGAAGACTGTCGTTTGTGCTTATCCATCGTCTCCGCGTTCCTTGCTCCGACACAGTTGAGAATTGTGACAGAACACTGGACCTACAAACATTAAAACTCCACGGTTTTTGTTTGTTTTCTTGAAGTGTTTTTTTTTTTTACCCTTTGTTATGGAAACCGCCGTGAGATTTGCCGCCCTAGCCTGTAGGGATCTCCCCTTTGTAGAGTTCGCCCAGGAATTCAGCGGGATCGCGGCTATGACAATGTTGGATGACACCACGCTTAATTCTTTGTTCTGGATCGGGGACAATTACCATCCCCCCGTGGACCTCCCAGACACCACTGGACTGAGCTGGAGGGAATGTATCCTACGGTATCTAGAGAGCGTCCGGCCCCGTTCCAGAACCAGTTCTCCGGCAAGCCCGCTGGCCGCTCTGCTGTCATGTCCGCCGGCTGCTCCATCGTCAAGTCCGTCGGCGATTTACTCCCAAGGCCTATTATGACAGCAGCCCACTCCTTAACCTCAAGCCAAAGGAGGAATATGAGGAGAAAAAGACTGTCGGCTCCAGCCCCTGAGTCTGCTCCAGTGTCAGCTCTAGCCCCTGCCCAGAGAGGGCTCCAGTTCCCAAGTTTAGCCCAGAGAGGGCTCCTGTTCCCACGTCCAGCACAGAGAGGGCTCCTGTTCCCACGTCCAGCCCATAGAGGGCCCCTGTTCTCACGTCGGCCCAGAGAGGGCTCCAGTTCCCATGTCCGGCCCAGAGAGGGCTGCTGTTCCCACGTCTGGCCCAGGGAGGGCCACTGTTCCCACATCTGGCCCACGGAGGGCATCAGAACCTGTAATTATCCCCAAGGAATTTTTTTTTTGGGGGGGGTAGTGGCCGGGCCGAGTTCCGAGGCCAAGGCCACAGAGGCTGCCCCGCCATGGCCCCCTAGACTGCCTGCTCCGCCATGGCCCCCTGAACTGCCTGCTCTGCCATGGCTCCCCGAACTGCCTGCTCTGCCATGGCTCCCCGAGCTACCTGCTCCGCCATGGCTCCCTGGTCTGCCTTCTCCGCCATGGCTCCCTAGTCTGCCTGCTCCTTGCTCTGACACAGTAGAGAATTCTGACGATATTGCAGTGTGTATGTATGTATGTGTATATATATATATATATATATATACACAGTGTATGTGTGTGTATATATATATATATATATATATTATAACCATTCCAGCTATTTAAATTGGTATTGTTATATGAGGATGAGCGGGGAATCAGTCTTGTCAATAATCTTTTTGAATAGTGTTCAGAAGTTGGTCTAAATTTACACACAAAAAAATGTTTTTCAGCATATATTGAGTCTCTACACAAATTCAAAACACACAAACTCCCGTCGCATAAAACAGTCAAAATAGATATAGGCAATGTCCAAATAAAGGTAGGGATATATATATATATATATATATATACAGTATATGTATGTGTGTGTGTGTATGTATGAAATGTCCAGCAAATGTCCATGCTGAAGGAAGAAACCATTTGGTAAAGAAGAGCAGTCATTGTTATACGGTCTTATCTGTTGAAGGGTAAATTGATGAAATGACGAAATGGAACATATGTCCTTGATGGGGTAAGCCAGAAACCCTTTGCAAAAATCCTTAGGCGGTTGCAATACTGCACCCAAGATCCATAGTTCTGCACTCGACAAGGTAACATAACTTGGTAGGGTACAGAAAGTCCTCTACAAAAGAAAACAACTAATTAACTTTGAAACAAACTCACTAAACAAATACAATCCACAAAACATTCAAATAAGTGACTTTCCCCAAACAATAAACCTCACAAGTTCTACACAAAAGCTAAATATGAAAAATAAAGCAACAAAACTCATGGTTGAGCAGCAAAACAAATGTTTCTCAAACCAGGGGGCTGTTTCAGAAAACAAGTTGACCAAATAAGCCAGGCTTATTTCAGTTAGTCTGACTTATTTTCACTTGATTTGGTTTCATAAAGCAAATTTACCATAGCTCAAACTCAGTCACTCTTGCAAATTATTCTGGGAAACTAACCTGGTCCAGAGCAGGCTAACAAACAGGCTAAGCTGAGCTCCTCTAACACTAACCAATAGGAACGCACTGATAATACCGCTGACTCACTCACACGCAATTATTTGAATTTATCAGTTAAAAAATAAAAGAATACAGAAAAAGCAACATAAATAAATAAAATGTAAAAAAATATAGGATACAATGGCTATTTAATGTATTGTGCCCAAGATTTAATGACATTTTCTAAGTTATATGAAAACATGTTATCATGGTTGCTACATGTGCGTTCAGTTGATCAGCAGTTTCTAGCCATGGATATTAGTAGAACATTAAAACATTACAATATAACACTGCTCTTTAAAGCATTATAACACTACATTAAAAGTTAAAATCACTAAATTAAAAATTAAAATAAATAATAAAAAACAGGCTATATTATTAAACTGATAAGAGGAATACACATTAACTCATTTGAGCTAGTATTAGCTAGCTCACATTTGATTTACAGTTACAGCTATCATAAAAATACACTTATAAATATAGGTTTAAACTTCTACATGTGTCACATTTAATGTCCAACAACAAATATTTTAGCAAAATGTATATTTTACTCAGAATTATTGCGCTACTATTCTATTGCTCTCCGTCTGTTTAGAGTGCATGCGCGCAGCAACGTTCGTTGACTCGTGTTAGCCTTGCCCACTCCTGACAGCAAAATGGATGTATTTGCATGACTTGCGAACATTTACAGATGAAGAATATACCTGTGACATGTCAGTTATGTACTAAGGAAAACACAATATCTAAAATGCATTAAACAGCACAAATATATTCGCTGTTTGCCATGGTGGATCGATTTGATCCATGATCGAAATTACAAGATGCTTAAGAATAAGCTGCACATCAAATGATCTTGACTCATTGAACCTGGATCAAATTAGTGAGATTGTGTGAACTTAAATAGTCATTTATGGATCCGCTTTAGCCCCGATTGATTAGTTAGGTTATTTCAAGTCAGATTTTGGACTTTAATGCCCGCTTTTCTTAGCGTCTTTTATGAAACAGCCCCCAGGACCCACTAGAGAACAGCAGATGCCATGGGGCAACTCAAAGAGTGCTTCTCAAACGGAAGGCTGCATCCTGCCGAGGCTGCGTCCTTCCTAGTTCAGTCCTTCAGAGTCTTGTAGGCTAGAGTCCTCCTTGGCGTTAAACACTAGAATAAGACCTTCAGCGACGTTTGATGACGTGGCAGCCAAAATATGCAGTCTTCGGAGGATGCAGCCTTCCGTTTGAGAAACACCCATTCTGAATCTGCCACTCATTCTATTACTTCCTCTTTTATTCAAAATGTGGATATGCTATTGGTGTCCCCTAGTGGTCAAGATGAACAAAACACTAAAAATTAAATACATAAAGCCATGTAACAAGCTGTGACTGTTACAATATATATATATATATATATATATATATATATATATATACGTATGTATGTATAAGGTATGTGCATCTCCATAATGAGGCCGATGCGATACGCATCTCGATGCATAGCCAGCGATACAATACATTAATGATACAAATGAAGCAGCTACCGATGCGATGCAATTCACCCCTATTACGATGCAGCGTGATCCGATTTTGATACGATTCAATTCAACACAATGCGATTCGATGCAATACAATGCAATGAAAGAATATGATCACTTCTAATGCCTCGAGACCTGTTTCATAAAACAAGTTTACCAAAGAAGCCTGGCTTATTTCAGTTAGTCTGACTCATTGCCAAATTATTTGGTTCCATAAAGTAAATTTAACATAGGCCTAGATCAAGCTCTGACTCTCTCATATACTATTATTAGATTTTTTTTTTTAGCCATGTGTCTTTTCTCTCTGGTTGTATTACAACTGTACCTTTTATAGTTAGCAAAACAGATAGCAGAACATTAGAACATTACAATCTAAAATCGCTCTCTAAAGCATTAAAATAACTAAATGAAAAGTTAATATCACTGAATTAAAAATGAAAATAAATAATAAAGAAAATTATTATATTTTAACTGGTATAATAAACACACATTAACTCATTTGAGCTTAGTACTGTACTAGCTTATAATTGATTTACCCATTACAATAGTCCTTTACAGTCCAAGAACAAATATTTTAGCAAAATGTATATTTTACTCAGAATTATTGCTCTACTATTCGTGTAAGCCTTACCCACTCCTGACAGCAAAATTGATATATTTGCATGACTTTCTAACATTTACAGATGAAAAATATACCTGTGACATGTCAGTTATGCACTGAGGAAAACACAACGTCTCAAATGCATTAAACAGCACAAATTTATTCGCTGTTTGCCATGGTGGATTGATTTGATCCATGATCGACATTATCGTCTCTTGTGCACGCTTATTCTTAAGCAGCCCGTAATCACATTTTATGACTCGATCGGTACTCACTACACTTGACCGATCTCACGAACCATCGCAATTTGATGACGTCAACGTGTGACGACGTACATGATGCGTGGGGACATAAATGATTTGGCGCCGCAGTCATGTCATGGCATCAGTCAGGATTATGTACTACTTGCAGTGAAGCAGAGACTATTGAGCATGTACTTCTACATTGTGCAGTATGTACCAAAGAAAGAGAGGAGTTATTTAAGAAACTGAGAAACATAGGAGTAATTAATTTCACAATATCAAATCTTTTAAGTTTTGCCTCAGGATAGACAAGTATTATGAGATAAATTATTAGTTATCTGAAGATAACAGGATTAGAAAGTAGAATTTAAATTGCATAATAATACTACCGGTTGGTTTATTTATTTATGGAATTTTCACACTCCAGTCCAGTTGGTGGCGGTAATACACCATAAGTTGGCTTGTCAACCGCCATTAAATCGTACAAGAAGAAGAAGTCATGTCATGGCCAGTGTGGAAATGTTATGACATTTCGAGAAACAATTAAAAATTCGCTATTTGTCGTGTGTGTTTTGCATGATGATATGATGAATAGATGGTTCATTATTAACAGCAGATTCAGTGACGTTAGAGCTGATCTGCGCCTCACTGCACACGTCTGCGCCGCGTTACGGCTCCACAGCTACTGGAGCTGATCGTGGCCGCTTTAGTCAATGCTTGTGTTTATCAACCAGCTGCGGCATGTTTCTGAAGTGGCTCTCCTCGCTGCTTGGCTAAAAAGTTGAGTTGTCACTGTGTGGAGGACGGAACAAAACCTTGTCGGAGCCGTAAGGGATAACGGTAACATAATACGCTGATCGTGGGCTGCTTTTAAATTAACATTTATTTATAAATCAAAATATCTTCTCTGGCCATATTAGCCTACTTAATAGCATTAACACAGGCTTTACTCCTTTCAAACTTTATCTGGAATGTCACCGTTTCTGTCACTGCAACTTCCCAATCAGGCGAACGAACACACACACACACACACAAAAAATTGTCTGCCTAATGAAAAAATACATAAAAAGAAAATTCAGTTAATATTTGCTTCATTTACGATTTATTTTATCCACCTGCAAATAATCAGAATGCATTTATTACCCGACCCGCGGATTATCCGCAGCACCCGTGGATATAGGAAAAGCAAAATATGTTTGCTGCGTAAATCAGACGGACTTACTGAAAATGCAAATTCATTCTGTGCCAGCAGGAGGTGCTTTAAAGCAGGAGAAACAGGTTTCCCCAGTAACGGCTGTACACAAAGCAGCGTTGAGCTCACAAATGCTACTTTATCAGGCATATCACATGCAAGATGAAATGAAAATGACATCGAGAATTTTCTAAAGATAGTCTTCCTTCAGAAATACAGTGATATAAAAACACCCGCGCCTCGTTTTGATTTTTAAATGTGCACTACGTGCTCATGTTTATTCAACAAAGCCTTTTGGAAAATCAGTCAGTTTTGATATTGTGGTGAGCACCACAAATAAATAAATGTATGGGAAACACATCACACAGCACAACCACCTGAGCCCAACATCAGTCTACTCATTACCTTAACTTTAACTCCTGCGTTTGTAGCCAGCGCCACAGCCAGACTGATAAACAAACACAGACCGGAAGTTAACTTCGGGCCAGGCGTGTGCGCCCGATGAAACCGTCTATATAAAGCTTGAAGCATCAGAATCGGCATCAGTATCAGCCGATCACCTTGACAAGAAATCGGTAATCAGTATCGGCTGCAAAAATCCTGATCGGAGCATCCCTATTTATGAGGGTTGCTTTTGATAAATGTTAAGATTCATGTGGACTCTCTAATGACTACACTACATAATACAAAAAAAACAAAAACAAATCCCATTGCATGCAATACATGTGATTTTATTTAATTCAGTCCCTCTGTAGATTCCTCTATGCAGCCTTATCCATCCCTAGTTTCATTAACTGGAGAATGTTCATAATTCTGCAGGGGTTCAGGGTCGTTTCTTTAGTCGGTCTACACCAGGGACCCCTCTTTTTCTGTAAAAAGTTGTTTCACATTATTCCAGTCCTCTTTTCATACATAAACAAGAAGGAGCTTAGAAGTCTGTTTTATCACTGTCTCAATGGGAATCGTAAATTATCAAATTGCATACATTTGCCCCTAATTGGATTTTCTTGCAATGTCGATGCTTTTGATCTTGCGTTTGCTCTCTCGTAGCTCTTTTACTTTGGATGGGCCAAATATTCATCATGTAGCAGCATACAATATGACAGCCAGGCCTAGTGTGTCTGGACTGGAGACAAAACCAGTGTTACTACCAAGCTCATTAATATTGCATCATAATGATGCACTTTTAAAACACATTTATGATTATGCAAATTAGATATTACACAATAAAAGAGCTTGCTTCAGAGGGCACTTTGAAGTAGGGCTTCATCATATTGTGATATTTCTATACTACTGCAACTGTACCGTCAGGACTGTAAACTATACAGCCACATTGATCTTTACTGCTCTGGTTTATAGACAAACCGTGAGTTTAAAATGTGTATGTGAGTTAAACAGGAAGGTAATAAGTGGGAGACCATGGCATGGAAATATTTGGAATAGCATACTAACATAACACTCTCTTCAGTATATGGTATTTTATGCAATATGCATTAACCCAGTATCATTGTAAAAATGTACCTGTGGCAACATTTTGGCAAAATTATATCACGCTGCTTCTTACATATTTCACAGCGCTTTTAAAGTGAAATGTCCAGTGGGTGGTGCTAAAAGCGCATTCAGTGTTATCCAAAACATATGGATGTGAATCTGACGGTGTTTTATTACATGGGTTGTTGTATGTATTGTGGCGCTTTGGAAATGACATGTCTGGTGAGTGATGCTAAAACATTGATTTTCATGTTTAAAAATATTGTACCACCTAATCCAACTCTAAACCTTACCAAAAATATTAACAATTGCAAATGTTACCTAAAAAAGCATTTAATGAAACAACCATGCCACTTTAGCTTGCTTCTACTAGTGTTTGAGCTCTTTTATCGCGTCTTGTATATCATGTTTCACAGGACTTGTACCTTGAGTGCTCCACATTGCAAGTGAGTGCTGTACCAGGTGAGCTATTGAGCAATTTTACTCCATCAAAAAAAGCCATGTACATGGAGCTGGAGGTAAATGAGGTAATTTATTATCATGCAAACATGAAAATAAATTGGTTTAGAATTCATTTATTATGGTAAAAGAGTTGTGAGGCCATAACATAGTAGTGTGTATTAGGAACCGCTTGAAAATAACTATTTAATAATCATTAAGATTATTCAAAGAATTGCTAAGCAGTAAACTAGAATTACATTCTGAACATAACCCATATCTGCAGCCCCTTGATCAAAACAACACAAGCTTGGCCATTCTTTCAAAAATAAATCATGCATTAACCAATATGCTAATTCTAGAGATATTTCCTGAAATAAACAAAGATTGCTTACGGCTGTTAACATTTATTGACTATATTACCACTGGAGTATTAAAACAATCTGAACAATTCATCTTGTAAATACCATTGATTAATCTGTAATGATTGGACATTTCCTCTTGGAAAGGATTCGCCTGTGTTTCAGTTAGAACGTATTAAACACAACTGAGCTGTACATATAAATAAATTTCAGTGACGTGGATAACACGTCTTACATTTGATCTTGAGCTGTGATTCACATGTTGATGCCAGTTACTCATATTCTGCCCACCACTCTCTGTATATGGCTTTTCTGTTTTCAGTGTTGTCAATTATAGTGAAACTTTCACCTATAATATTTGTTTAAGGTGACAAAAAAAAAGAGGGATGGCCAAACTCTGATTTAACCTTTGATAGAGATAAACAATAAAGAAATGTTATACTGTTGAATATACAAACGATAGCGTTTGGGTTGGGTCAAGTCAAGTCAGATTGTTTAAAGCAGTTTCTCAGTAATAAACAGGAAAATAACAGAATCAATGATGCAAACTGCATCAAATATGATACAAATTCTAATTATGCTGTAAAGCAGCTCCAACAAGACAGTAGTGTCATTATTCAGCTCAACTTTTGTGCTCATTTGTAAAGTCAAGTCAATAATACTACTGACTATTAAGTGCCTTTTAAACTCCAACTTAGCAAGCCAAAAGGGACAGTGGAAAGGCCGTTGTCCTCTGGACAGAGAATGATGTTTGTGCAGCATTTACTTGAGCTTGTTTGTTTGATTTCTTGCATTGAGGTAATTTATTAGATAATTATTGCGCTTGTTGGTATGCAATGGAAATACTAAGTACACTAACATGAAGAGCATTTTACTTGCTGGAAGCACTATTGCATAGATGCTTTCTTAACACAGTAACTCAGTAATGTGCAATAAACATTTCAAAAGGTTTATATCATGAAAACGTCTCGGGTTACTTATGTAACCATGGTTCCCTGAGTAGGGAACGAGACACTGCGTCCTCTAGGGGTCGCTATGGGGAACGCCTCGTCGTGACTCGTATCTGAAGCATACATTGAAAAAAACACCAACTCGTTGGCCGGCGACAGCCATGACGTCACTACCGGTGCGACTACAGTATAAATCGGTGCCGGGAGCTACACATCGTTCACTTCTTCGTCTGAAGCGAAAAGAGAGACAAACGAGAACGGAGTTTTTTCATTGGAAAAAACTCGCAATGCACGCAGATTGCCCCCTCGAGGACATCGCGTGCGTGCTCCTCGCCCAAACAAACAACACATAGATCGTGTGTGTCATCTGGTGTCAAATAGCGCTGACACGGATGCACACACCTTCTAAATGCTCTACTAGTGCTCGCCATAATATTAATAGATAGCTCTTACTTTTTCCTTGAAAATGCACGCTTCAAACAGAACAGTCAATGAAGACGAAGAAGAGAACGATGTGTAGCTCCCGGCACCGATTTATACTGTAGTCGCACCGGTAGTGACGTCATGGCTGTCGCCGGCCAACGAGTTGGTGTTTTTTTCAATGTATGCTTCAGATACGAGTCACGACGAGGCGTTCCCCATAGTGACCCCTAGAGGACGCAGTTCGAAGTTCCCATGAAAGGGAACCAAATTTCCTCTGATTTTACAAGATAAAAGTGTTCAATGTACTTTGTAAACATGTAACTTTAAGATCTGAAACCTTCCACAGTCCAAGAAGACCATCTGTTGAAAGTAAGCTGCCAAATCGGCCAATTCCAAACTCAAGACATCAACATCTAGCATGCTGGGTGATGAGACATTCGGCCCATCCAGTCACTTGCTAAGCTATGCCTCACATGCCAAGAAGAAGCTCAAAGCAATTGAAAATACAACATGCATTTGATTATACATGCTAAACTAATAAACAAGTTGAGAAATCAAAACCCAAAACTAGTTTGGTCCAGGCGAGCAATGGTGGTAGCTGGTTTGGGATGTACAGCTTGGTGAAGTATTTGATACAGTGGGAGGGTTGAGCCTTTGGCGGCAGCATAAGCCAAGTGTGATGTCTTGAATGAAATCCTAGCACATGCCAGGGAAGAGACCTGAGCAAAGGTATAATATGAGAACTTCTGGAGTTAAGTAGCAGCATTTCAGATGTGCTTGAGGGGATGACAGATGCTAGTTGGCCGACAAGGGAGTTGCAGTAGACATGAAATGACTCAGGCCTGGATTAGGATCTGAGTAGTTCTTGAGGAAAGGACTTATTTTCTTTTTGTTGTGGAACATTAAGCAGCAGGACCCAGAGATTGCCTTTATGTTGTCCACATAGGAGAGCAGGTCATCTATGATGACTCAAGTGTTTTAACGCATTTCTAGCTTTCTAAAAATTAATACATTTGGATGCAGTTAAGCAGCAGTCTAGCCAATCTGTTTCACTCACTGTGCATTGTATCAGGAATCAATCAAACAAGCATTTTAAAACTTTAGAACAAAAAAGAACCACTCAGAAGGCTGAATTATTCAAAACATTGCAGGGGCTGAAAGCAGGGGTTCGGTTGTCTGAGGGCATATATGCATCCTTTTTTTTTTTTCTTGTAGCTGAATATTTACTTGGCCTTGAGAGTAACTATGAAAATGTTTAATTAAAATATGTGAAATTCTAACTAACTAATCACTGATTTCATTAATTTACATAATCATCTCTTTATACTGTTTTCTTACAGTAGATCTTGTTTATACTACACTCATTTCAGATTTTTCACATTTCCAGATGACAAAAAAAGTAATCTTGTCTGAATCGGGATAGAAATATGCACAGATCAAACATCATTTAAAAGGCAAAACAGTCTAAAACGGTTCTAAACAAATATGTAGGTGGATGTTGATATGAGAGCAGAACAGGGGATGAACTTTTTCACTAGAAGAAGCTTTATTATGGATCTTATAAGTGCTCAAGATGTTAACTGATGGACTGGAGTGGTGTGGATTATTTTGATGTTTTTATCAGATGTTTGGACTAGCATTTACTACATATGACACATTGATGGGCAAGTGATCTAATGCTTAATTTCTCCAAATCCGTTGATGAAGAAACAAACTGATACATCTTGGATGGCATGTGGGTAAGTCAATTTTCAGCACTTTCAGAGAGACATTTAATTAATTATCTTATAGCACATAATATAGGAGTAACATTAATGTAATGGGGCATGTTTAAGGAATCTAAAGCCATTCATTGTTTTGTGCTATTATTTATTATCAGACATTTATAATTTATTTGTATGAATCCATTATTTTATTGATAGCCAAATATAGTTTATTAAACTTAAAAATATATGGTGGTTAATAACTTTATTTAGTTTTATTTGATTTAATCACTCATGCCTCTCTAACCCTCCTTGTTTTTCAGTAGCAACATTCATAAACACAGAGTCCTCGAATGTTGTTCTGCATAATTTAAAAAGTTGTCATCTTTCTAGAAGGTCCTGAAGATTAATTTTTAAGTAACTGCTGGCAGGTAGTAATTAATCTACAGCTGTCACTGCAACATCAAAGATGAACAGCTAGAGAGAGATACACAGAGAAACACAGAGAGAGGTAGAGAGTCTGTATTACTTCTACTAGAAAGACTCACATTGAATATAGATGTAGCTTCCTATTTAGTGGTAGAATAATGTTCTTTGGCATATGCCCTGTCCTTGTCGGATTATGCCATATGGCATCCTGCCTGGAGTATAACATTGGTCAATCATCTTGGTAGAACCAGTGTCATTCAACAATAATAATAATACTAATACTACTAATAATAATATTTTTATTTTATTGTATTATTTATTTGTTAAGTGCTGTGTCATTAGTTATAGTAAGTTTTGTAGTAGTAGTAGTAGTATTTTTAAGCTGCAACAACCTAAAATCATGCTTGACTGTCTCTAGTTTTGTTAGTAAAATAATCTATAGTAATGTTAAGCAAATGTGACACTAGTAGCATAACTTGCTAGCTAACAGAGTTATTGGCAGGAAGACAATTCATTCTCATTAGCTAGCTGAACTCAAGCTATATTCATAAAATGTTTGCTAGAGTTCTATCAGTGGATTAGTATTGTTTACTAAAACTATTAAACATTTTTTTAATTGAAATAAAGCTGTAATAATAATAATAATAATAAAGCTGAAATAAATCAAATATAAATATTAGATATAAATCAAACTTAAATTAGCTAGCTGTGAAAGGTAGTCAGCAGTGTTGGAGACTAGCATTCTAAATGTAGAAGCACAGCTAACTTAATTCATACATTCATTCATTCAGTATCATGACAGTATAGTTCTGTAATCCAGTAATTTCAGTAACAAGCTAGCAGTAGTTTTTTTTTTTTTTTTCTCTCCTTTGGAATATTTAAATCTGGGCATATGTGACAGACAATGATATGAACAGCATCCTAAAGCCATAATGTACACGTACATGAAGTTGCTATTTTTTTTAATAACGCTATGTACATTGCACAAAGAAATTCCTAATTTGAGTTCTTATTCACTACTTACTTAATGCTTCATTTGATCAAGCCCTATTAAATGGGCAAGCTTATAGGGTCATTTTGGCCCTTAAATCGCATCAGGACCATCAGTAAAGACAGAGAAGCCAATCCTAAGCACTTAGAAATTGAAGGTCCATTTTACTATGCGTGGGAAGAAATGTACTTGAACAACTAATTTCACTGAATCCGATAAATCACAATCAAAATGATTCATTCAGGTGGCGCTTGCTGTGTGGGAATTTGCTTCTGTATTTTCAGAACATGCTCAGTACAAAATCCACACAGGTGTGAAGAATTATTAATGAGCAGGGCTGTTCAGAAAGCCTCAGACAGAAGTTTGATTTGCTTTCATTTTCATTTCTTCAAGCAACATTTCAACAGGCCATAATTAATCAAATTACTGTTTATCTCGAAGCTATGGAGAAAGACATAAACCCAGAGTGGGAATAAATGCTGCAGATGTCATTATTTCTTCAGATCTTTTGACAATTTGCATGATTTTGACATGAAATTTCATCCATGATCATTTCTTTATTATTTTCTATTGACTTTGAAAAGTCTCTCAGTTGTTCCAGTGCACCAATACAGGATATAACAGTTCTAAAGACATTTCCATTTCAAGTTCAGTCTTTTCATCTTTTAACATGTCAGTCAATGTCTCTGCTGCTCTTTTCACTTCAGTGAGCTCATAAAGCTGATTGCTAATTATTTTTCATCGTCAATGGGCTATGGACCCTTTTTTCCTTAATAGCCGTGAAGTTATGGGCAGTGCTTTTAAGGAAATAATGTCCCCAGAATGGCATGCTATAAAAGTGTTTTGCTGACACCATAAAGAAATGTGCCACTTTTTGTGTTTTAGAAAATGAATGCAACTATTTGCCAAATGCTAAATCACTGACATGTTGATAAATGCAATTCGGAAGGCACTATAAAAAAATTTTTTTCATTAATTTTAAAAAAAGTATAAAAAAGAGGTTCACGTACATTATGAAAAATGACACTAATTAAAAAAAAAAAAAAAAAAAGTCCAGTTTTTCATTAAACTTGTGAGTGGATGGGATATTCAAAACTTCCTTAAAGGGTTAGTTCACCCAGAAAATGAAAATTCTGTCAACATTTACTCCCTTGACTTAGAACACAAAAATAAGATATTTTGAAGAATGTTGGTAACCAAGCCATTTTGGTTACCATTGACATCCATTGTGTGGACAAAAATACACATTTCTCTAAATGTCTTTTTTCATGATTTACAGAAGAAAAAAAGTCATATAGGTTTGAAACAATGTGAGGGTGAGTAAATGATGACAGAAATGTCAGATTAAAGTTTTGTGCATCCACTGATTGCTGGTAATCAAATAATGACAAGTCTTCATCTTTTGGATTTCTGAGGATTACCAATAGATTTAAATGCTTAATTCATATGCAGTGTTGGGGAAAGTTACTTTTAAAAGTAATGAATTACAATATTGTTTTACTCCCTAAAGAAAGTAACTAATTACATTACTTAGTTACATTTTATGGAAAGTAATGTGTTATGTTGCTTTTGTGTTACTTTTTCTCATCGGGGCTGGGCTGGGCTTGCTTGTTTGTTTTTCATATAAAAAAGTTCTATTTTTGGCAAATTTAAAAACCAAAAGTGAACTGAATAAGCCTCATGCTGAAGGAATATGTCAATTTACATCAATACAGTAGAGGGAGCAGCTCAAACAAACTTTTCAGCTGTGCTGCCATTCTGGACTGCATGAAGAATAGGATGCAAGAGAAGAAAGTCCAATACCCTTCAGCAGTTAAAACAAAAAAAGCACACACAACGCCTCGGGACTTACTCTCAATATCTCTCAACATGGGGACACGAGACATGTCAGTCAATAAATGGGAATACAAAGTAACGTTACTTTAAAAAAAAAAAAAAAGTAACTCCGATATTTTCATGTAAATTAAAAAGTAATTTTGTTACTTTTGGTACTTGAAAAAAGTAATCTGATTATATAACTCAGGTCACTTGTAATGCGTTACCCCCAACACTGATCATATGTGACAGGAAGTTTTCATTAAGAAAGGGAAGTAAAAATAATTCTAAAATCTCAGTTTGATCCAGGTAAGATATGTAATTGTGTAGTCGTGTGCATACACTTGATGCTGTTATTCAGGCCATGCAAAGTAAGTGCGTGTGGCACTTCATTCCTAGTGTTTAAATGAGTTCACCTCCACAGTGTGTGGCCAATACTATTCAGACCTGCCACTGTATTGTAATATCCATGGACCATGTGTTTCGCGCCCAAATGGGGAGTTTTTGGTAGGAAATTCAGCACGGTCAAGGTAATCTTCACACGGCTTGTCTGAATTCCCTGCTCGCAGATTCCTGAGTGCTAGTTACTAGAGTAGCAAAGTGTTGGCATGTATCAGGCCTGCCTAATAAAAGCTCCATTGATTGGCCCCTCGGCAGACTGCTCCACAGGATTAGCTATAGGATCCTGCTGTATTTCAATGTGCACAATGTCTCCAGGTTTTGCTCAAAGGCAGGCACTGAGTCCCCAGTGCAAGAGCTGTTTACCCCAAGCTCAATGGTCCTAGACTTCTTCTCCATTGTGAAGCACTTCCAAATCTTGACGACTACATCATAAATGCATGAAAGAAAGCAGGAAAAAGGGAAATCAAAAGTGCACTAGCTTTCCTCGCACAGCAGTATTCCATGAAATATTCTGTAATCTCCTACTTCAGTAGCGATTTGAGGTGCTTCACAACACACCTTGTTGTTACATACCTTTCTGATCTCAATGTTACTCATATAATCTAACCGTTCATTGCCCTGCTCAGCTGAAGAAGCCCACAGAGAATCAGATCCGTTTCCTGTAATTACTTGTCTGTGAATTAAAAAAAAACCCTCGGCTCTGCAAATTTCTGATCTACCCCATTCAACCCCACAAAAACCTCTACATCAAACTTTTCATTGGGTGCAGTGCAGTGTCAGCTGCACTGTTTATAATGAGGCTTTCATCCTCTGCGAGCGTATAGTAATTAGGATGCAGGTAGTTACATAATGGAAGAACAACAAATGATCAAAGCCGCCTCCAGAGCAGTCACAACATGTGATCTTTCCTTTTTTTCTGACAGGAGTCGCTGGAATGAAAAGAAAAAAAATGGCAAAGTGCGGCAGTCTGGATGGGAACCTGGGGAGAGGCACGCTGCTAGTGTACTGGATATGCAAGATGTTTTTTATCACCATGACGTATCGGTGTCAAATGCTTCGGTGAAGGCGATAATTTGGTGTATGACTGAACTCGGTGTAGAAGAGACGTGGAACCTTGTTACACTCCAAGGTTTGTGCAACAGGGCTGTAATATTTGCACAGCACCTGCTCTTCACACCAGCTTTGTGTGTGTGAAGATCTACTATATTTACGATAGAAAATTTAATATTAGAGATTATGCTTGGCAGTGCGGTTTCACTGATGGCTCTTAATCGGTTTGCAGGCCCAATGCTAAATACAAATAAGAAAATGAAACTACACAATTGTGCATTGTGAGGTAGGAAAATAAATCTAAAGCTTTTAAAATGAAGGCTTTACATTTTTTTTTTCTTTTACAGTTTATAATGTAAACAAACAAGATCGTTATAACAGCTCAATACTCTACTTCCATAAAATACATATAAATATAAGGTGTCACTCTAATAGTTTATAGGGTCAAAATATAACTCACATTTGCCATATATTTGGTTCTTAGCTTTTCCTTTCACTGACATTGCATCACACTTGCCATTTTGACAGATCATGTTCCAGTAGCCTATTTAACAAGTCAAAAGTCGCTAATGTACATGGTGTCGGGGTCTGGCGTCTGGTGTTCTCCCTCTCACCACCAGAGGTCACCAACTCCCATCCTCCCGGACTCCCTTTCCGTCACCTTGACTCAACACACCTGGGCACACACTCACTCACACACAGCTGTGGCCGTTTTCCGAGGGCTATTTACGCGCCTTCCCCACGCCACTCGGCGCGGATGATTAATGTTTT
Source organism: Sinocyclocheilus grahami (assembly GCF_001515645.1). NCBI lineage: Eukaryota > Metazoa > Chordata > Actinopteri > Cypriniformes > Cyprinidae > Sinocyclocheilus > Sinocyclocheilus grahami. The sequence continues at coordinate 127,497 of NW_015505952.1, forward strand.
GATTCGGTGATTGACGCAGCCAGAGGTGGCCGCATTGCGTCAGATTCGTGTATCTGTTCTCAGCCTGTGTCTCAGAGTCTCAGCTCTGTTTGTTTGGTGTTTTTTCTTTGTTTTCCCCAGCAGTTGAAATAAAGCCTGCATTTGGACCCAAACCTTCGTTCACACGGTGTCTTTCCTGACCCACCCGTGACAGAATCATCCGCCAAACATGGGTCCAGCAGGAAGATTCCTCAATGTCCACGCGGGGGGCGGGGCCCGCTCACGATGTTCCCGAGGCGGCGGTGTCCACTCACGATGTTCCCGAGGCGGCGGTGTCCGCTCACGATGTTTCCGAGGCGGCGGTGTCCGCTCACGATATTCCCGCGCATGATGTCCCCGAGGTGGCGGTGCCCGCGCACGATGTCCCAGAAGCGGCGGTGTCCGCTCACGATGTTCCCGAGGCGGCGGTGTCCGCTCACGATGTTCCGGAAGCAGCGGTGCCCGCTCACGATGTTCCGGAAGTGGCGGTGCCCGCTCACAGGGCTCCAGAAGCGGCGGTGCCCGCTCACGATGTTCCGCAAGCGGCGGTGCCCGCTCACGATGTCCCCGAGGCGGCGGCGTCCGCTCACGATGTCCCCGAGGCGGCGGCCCGCTCACAGGGCTCCAGAAGCGGCGGAGCCCGCTCACGATGTTCCGCAAGCGGTGGTGCCCGCTCACGATGTTCCGCAAGCGGTGGTGCCCGCTCACGATGTTCCCGAGGCGGCAGTGTCCGCTCACGATGTTCCCGAGGCGGCGGTGTCCGCTCACGATGTCCCCGAGGCGGCGGTGTCCGTCCACAGTGCCCCCCATTGCCGGTTCCGGGGAGGCAGCCCCAGACGCACCGCGGTGGTGGCCGCTGGTTCTGCCCTGGGTGCCCATTCCACCGGCTCTGCCCCAGGCCCCAGGTCCCCCGCCTCTCAGGGACTTGGGCCCTCCATCCCTCCCCCTACTCCATCCCCGCTCGGCCGTTCCCCTGGGGGGGGCGCTCTGGAACGTCTGGAAGCCGTTCCTTAGGGGAGGGGTCCTGTCGGGGTCTGGCGTCTGGTGTTCTCCCTCTCACCACCAGAGGTCACCAACTCCCTTTCCGTCACCTTGACTCAACACACCTGGGCACACACTCACACACTCACTCACACACAGCTGTGGCCGTTTTCCGAGGGCTATTTACGCGCCTTCCCCACGCCACTCGGCGCGGATGATTAATGTTTTGATTCGGTGATTGACGCAGCCAGAGGTGGCCGCATTGCGTCAGATTCGTGTATCTGTTCTCAGCCTGTGTCTCAGAGTCTCAGCTCTGTTTGTTTGCTGTTTTTTCTTTGTTTTCCCCAGCAGTTGAAATAAAGCCTGCATTTGGACCCAAACCTTCGTTCACACGGTGTGTCTTTCCTGACCCACCCGTGACACATGGAAGCTTATAAGATGTTTATTTCTCAAACTAAGTTTAACTGGAGCTGTGCATTCCCTGGCGGCTGGGTATATTGAGATATAATGTCTTTTCTATCCACAGTGTATCTTCATTTTCCGAGTTAAGGGCCTGTAAAACAATGATTCCAGTGTGTGAAAGAGGTCCATTGTATGTGTTGCATCAGTATAGACATTCCACATTTCATGCTCTTTCACACAGTTGCTATTATTTGCCTTGGGTCAAGAGCTCTCAAAAAAAAGTCTATAAGTCATTATTGCCTGAAAATCTTCTCACTGCATACAGTAGTATTCAAATGTGACCGAGTGTGAAACATAAATTGTATTTGTTTTTTGTTTTTCCATTAAAATTGTTTAACACACACATTGGGTTTCCATGTGTTATAGGTACATTTCATGGGTGTAATGGTTTATATATATATATATATATATATATATATATATATATATATATATATATATATATATTTTTTTTTTATATAAACAT
>NW_015505952.1:129489-135007 GCF_001515645.1 Sinocyclocheilus grahami
TATATATATATATATATATATATATATATATATATATATATCAATTCATTTTTTTCATAAACAAATGCCTATTTGTCAAGAAAGCTGTCATTTTTATTGGTGTTCACAAAAAAACAAATTAAGTTTAAGCATGAATGCCTGTGGTCCTAATATGTCCTGATAACTCTGCTGGAGATGTGTGATTCCACTGTATGAAGTCTCTCATAGGTCATGTGCATGATATATCCTCTTTCTGGCGTGCTGTTTTTTAATTAGACATTCCACACCATCACTTTCTGGCCATTTCCACTATGCACTCGCAGCTGTGAGTGAATTCCTGTTGAGTATAGACGAGATGGAGGAAATTAAATGCTGGAGAGGGTGAAGACGATGACATAAAAATTACATGCATGTTTTAATGGTACTGATTTGTGCCGAGGTTGTTTATCTTAAATTAAGTCCATTGTTTATTTTATACAGGCTTTAACAGCTTGGTTCAAGACAATTTCTACAGCTTACTTAGAGGCGCACACATCCTTCCAGGCCAAACAGTTACCTGACATTGATTCCCCCTTTCAGACGAGGGACAACTGAGAAACGCTTTTAGTCTGAAAAGCTTTTTTATTTGAAACCACCATGTTCAAGCTTCCATCACACGTTTACAAATACATCGGCGTGTCACAGAAGGACAAGGGAGACAAGAAACAGTGTGAGAGTAGACAGTGGGCACCAACGCACAATAGCCTGGATATACCCACAGGATCCAACCATTCCCCAAGAATAATGACGGTGTTGGTGAGAGGACTGTTCGTCTAAAATAGCAGTTATTGAATAGGAATCCCAGGGCTATTGGTCCTTCCTTTTGCCCACATCCCTAATTCTTATTTCATTGAAGGCCTCATTAATTCAGTGAGAAGCCGTTGCTCAGCTGTGTCTTTATTCTTTCTGTAAAAAAGGAAAGTTTCTGTTTACTGAGGATTGACTATAATGCTGGCACTCTACCGTAAAATGCAGCATTTCTTGTGGCCGTCTGCAGCAAAGTGGAAACTTCAAGAGGCCTCTGTTGGACACTGGAATCTTTCCATTAAAGATGCTTGGCATGATTATAATGACACCAGTTTCCCATGTGAGAACATGTAGATATGACAGATAAATAGTTTTTGGCCCAAATCTGGTGATTTTGTCCAACACTCTACAGGATCTAACCTTTCCGACTGTATACAACAAATAAATAGTACAATAATTTGACATAATAAAATTAATTTTACATAATAAAATGTTTCACACTGACATTCAATTACTTGTAGTAAAGGAGAAAAATAGGGGAAAAAAACAAAACAAAAAAAAAATATATATATATACAGTGGGTACGGAAAGTATTCAGACCTTCCAAAAAATGTACTGTGTGCAACCCTGTTACCCCACAATTCTCCACACAATTCCTCAATTTTGAAAATGTTTATATATAGCACTCAGTTATCCAACCCTTTTACTGTTATAGAAGTTTTTGTAAGAGTGTTTATTATTATTATTATCATTATTATTATTCAAGAAAATATGAAATCAAATATAAATTTATAAATAATTATAAAGCAACATTTTGTCCAAAACTAGGTAAACTGGCTTCAGTCCCTATTTTAGATTCTATTAATGGAAAGTCGTTTATATTTCCAGAGAGAAAAAGTGTTCCATCTGTCCTCATGCACTGTAAAACTACACCACTCTTTTGCATGACATTCATGCAAAAGCACAATTTTGTTTTGTTTTTTTAAATCACTTTGAGACCTTTTCTGTAATGTATCAGAATTCACCCTCTGCCCATTTCTCTGAATCTTGAACCCCTTGAATTTTTCAAAAAGGCTTTTCATAAAATATTTAGGTACAAACCACCTCTGTTCTTGTACTGGAACACAATTATAGTGTTAACGGCACAGAATTTTAACAGCCAATTACCACACGCCGTTTGGACTCCTGTAACTGTTACGTTACAACACATTGGAGGGAAGCTGCATGCACTTCTGCAGGCCTCTTGAATCTGACAAATGTTCCCATTACCTCCTTTAATTCACATGAAATAAATTAATGCAGTTAAGTGTGACTGGAAATGGCTTCTGACGGAACTTTGATTGAAAATTAAGCGTAGGTTAGAAAAGAGGTTATCTCTGCACCGTGCGGGCATATTATTAAGGCCCAACCCCGGCATGAGAGATGTGCTTTGAAAGAGAAAGCAGACTTTATTAATTGCAGTGGCCCGCTGTGTCTCTCGAGGTATTAACCAGGTGCCTCTCTTGTGTGGTCCATCAACAGCAATCTTCTCCACTGTCCAGGAGCGATGGCTAATGAAGTATTTAATGAAGTTGGGGTGCGTGCCACAGAGGAACACTCAGCAGTGGTCAAGGACGAAGCTCTCAGGTTATAAATTGGAAATTGGCATGAAACTTGCCAGGAAAAGCAGTGCGACTGACTGGTGTATAAAATTACTCCCCTGAGACAAGAATGGAATACTAGATTATCTAGGAGTGATGAGTCAGCAAAACATGGCATGGCTTAAATGTTGTCACGGAAGAAGAGGAAATATTTGCCAATATGAAAAAAGACATTAAAGGGGTCATATGATGCGATTTCTATTTTTCCTTTTCTTTAGTGTGTTATGTAGCTATTTGTGCATGTATAAGATCTGCAGAGTTACAAAGCTCATAGACTCCCACAAAAGGATGTATTCTATTTAAAAGAGAAGGCTGATCCAGACCGGGCTAAAACGCCTCATTCAAACATGCCCCCCCCCACATCTCTACGTCATGATGTGGAAATATTTGCAGAATGCCACCCAAATGTTCATGCAAAGAAAGAAGGCATGGTTTCAGGAACCGCGATAGTGTTGATGCAGCTATGTCAGGGAGACGCTGTGTGTTTCTGTGCGAAAGCAAAAGCACTTTATTTGGCCTTCCGGAAGTAGATGCAATGAGGAATCATTGGTTAAGATTTATTTACAACAGAACAGCACAACCCAGATGTTTGAATTTGTGCAATGCATTTTATGGACGACTGTGGCTGTGCAAAGGCTATTTCTAAAAAGAATGTGTTTTTGAACATTAAAGCATGTCAACATATTCTGTTACACCAAATACACAAAATAATGATCTTTAAAATAGCATCATATGACCCCTTTAAAATATTGATTATCCATTTGAATGATGTTTTATCTTGAATCCATATTCTCATTGAAATGTTAATGCAGCAGTATTAGTTTCAATAGGGATGCATAAAACTGATGCCATTGCCTTTATTTAGTATGTCTACCTGTGTATCTGCAGTAGGTTTTACGAACACTCCAATAGATGACATCAAATGTGGCCCCATTTCTGAGAAATGGTACTATGTTGCTTTTTTACAAGTTTTGTGACAGTTTCAAAGTGAAATATCCAGTGTGTGGCACTAAATTGTGTTCAGTTTGATCCAAAACAGATGAAAGTCAATCTGGCAATGTTTTATGTTGATTGTTGTATGTATCACAGCAGTTTGGAAATAAAATGTCAAGTTTAAAAATACACCTATACCTACACTAAACCTAACCGTTAGCGTTAACAAAGGCAAATATGGGATAAAAACACATTTGATGAAGTAACCATACCATTTTAACTTGCTTCTACAAGTTTTTGAGCTCTTTTATTGTGATCACAGGTGATATACCAGGTGAGCTGCCAAGCAAGTTTACAGTCCAAATGTATTAGTTTACAAATCAGATGGTGTTTTGAGCTCATAACATAGTATTGTGCAAAGGAAAATAATCTGCCCGTAATCATAATTTGTGAAAATAAATACAAATTGTTGGTGTTTTACTCCCTCTAGTGTTTATGTTACCTGGAAACTGCAGTAAATTATATGCATTGATACGTTTTTGGAATATTTGGCTCATATATATATATATATATATATAGGCTCATATTTCTCCAATGAGCCTAGACTTGTCCATAGACTAACATGAAATAGGGTTCACCAGGAACACCCTAACTGTCACCCAGAACACACTGGTAACTGTGTAGTGGCCTATCACAACAACAGAACAACCTCCAACAACACCTTAGCTTCAAGGTGGTAGGTTTTGCAAAAGCAAGCACCCTTCATATTGTCTTGTAAATATCTACATATGTATATTATTATCTCTAAGTAACACTACAATTCAGCAGGTTTGAGCTTCTCAAAATGTAGCTACATTGCAACAGAGTGCACAAACTGCAGTTGCGTAAGTGTTAGCCTTATCAGCTTCCTCCCAGGCCCTGCTCACTTGGGTGTTAATAAATCTGTTGTTCCTGTGATAAACGTGTACTGAGGTGCATTTGAAAGTCTACACCTTGTCTCCATCATGTTAAAACCCTATTACATGGACAATTAGCATAATGAATAATGAGTGGATATGAGATAAATCACTTTACTTCTGTATTTTTCGCCACAGAAGCAACATTCACCACAAAGACGAGGAGCTCTCTTTGGTTGTGGTGGTTTGAGGCTCAATGGTTCAGTAGCCTAGAAGGAACATCCCAGAAGGATGATGAACCCTACCTGCCACTTCTTACAGGGGTTCAGATGAATATTTAGAAAGCTAAGCTGCTTGGAAAATCCAGGACAAGAATGATCCTTTACTTCCAGGAGCCAACCTCCATAACCAATTCCACTAAATCCATCTATGACTCCATGAGGTTCAATTTATTGCTTGTAAAAGATTAGTTCACTCAAAAGTGAAAATGCGGTCATCGTTTATTTCTTCTGTGGAACACAAGAAGATGAATACTGAAAATGGTCGCCCTTTTCCATATTCTTACAATGAAAGTTTCCAAGGTTCAAAAAGCCCCCAAAAGCACCATGAGTTTCAAAAAGTGTTTCTTATGATTTGTGCACTATATTCCAGTCATATGGATCACTTTTATTATACTTGAATGCGCTTGTATGTCCTTTTGAAAGCTTCAGGCCCCATTCATTGTAACACCATGCAAAAGAGCAATTTTTCACATAGACTTTTTCATTTGGGATGTTTCTTTAACAGTCTGATTTTGCTAATAGCTAGTAGAATTTTAAGTGCTGTTGTAAACTGTTGACTATATTCATATTTATGAGAGACTGTGTGAGTAATTATGTGCAAAGACAAAACTAATTAGCTCTCACCTGATGCTGACTATTGCATCTACTGTGTTGTTGAAAGTTCAAATAAGTCCAAGTCCAAAAAGAAATATATGCCAAAGTCCTCAAATTGCTGTGTGAGAAGACTGAGGTAACACATCTGAAATGTATTCAAAATGCCCCCAGGGCACTTTATTTAGATATTTGTTTATTATTATTATAATTTATTATTATTATTATTATTACTTTCAGGACACCTAAAATTTCTGCACAATAAAAACAAACAAAACCAACTTTAACCTGCTGACTAATAGAGCATAACATATATCTGAAATATTCCAGTATTATTTATATCTGAAGTACTACATTACAAACAAATGTGAAGCCAGATCACTACAGAAGTGCCCCCCCCCCCCCCACAAAA
>NW_015505952.1:135293-144071 GCF_001515645.1 Sinocyclocheilus grahami
CCCCCCCCCCCCCAACAAACAAACAAACAAATAAATAAATAAATAATACAAGTATCAAAATCAATTAGAAGTATAAAGTACCAAATAACAACATTGAGAATGGTACTGCTACTGATTTCCAGTTCTATATTATTTTCCTTCCAAAAATGTTGGCATCATAAATTAACATTCACTTTCCTTACTGAGGCAAGACGTATTCTCTGAAAGCAAATCTTAACATTTAACTGTTAATTTTTTTTCTTCTTTTTTTTTGTCTTCTTCTGACCATGAGACTCACTCCTATAAAAATTAAATGTGTCATAGCGCTGTATAAGTATACACAATTTAAATTCAGTGCATTTTCCATTACATATTTAAACATAATTCCATTCTATTCTATTCTATTCCCATATTCCTTTAATGTGTTCCTATGAACTGATCAAATCCCATTTGACTGATATTATTGAAGTTTTAACTCTGTGTTGTCACAAAGTAGAGGTGCATATTCCAGATTATAATTTGGCACTTTCTTGGGCATTTTGCCAATTTTCTTTTGTCTTTCACAGATGAAAGACAATAATACAAGGTTAGAACATCATAAGAGTGAGTCTGTGACAAAAATGCAATTTTTGGGTGATTTTACCCCTTTAACAGAGTCTCAGTCAAATTCATTGCTTAAACAGATGACAGGCTATGTCTTTATTTCAGCTCTGGGCTTTAGGAAATGATGATGGATTAAAGAGGATGGTTAACCGGTCTTGAGCTGAGAGAGGCATGAGTCTGTCTGAGCTTTAGCTTCAGCCTTTATTCGCTCCTCAGCCTAATCTCACTAAATGAATTGTGGGCCGTCTCTCCATCAGAGCAGCTGTGACATGCTGATGCAGTAAACGCTCTCTTTAATGTGATTATGCCATTTTTGGTTCTTGGTGATTTGTTTTTGTTTGGCTTTCATTTTTTGCAAGGATATCGCTCAGATATATTAATATCTGACCGCCCCCTTGTGGATGAAACAGTCATGATTTTACAGTAACTATATAATATATACATTGAGATCTGTATTTATGAACCTGCAGTCTGTTTGGTCTATTGCAAAGACTCAACATAAATGTTAGTTACTAAAACATCTATTGAATATTTACTTTTTATGACTTTGGTGCTCACTTTCCCCTTACTATCCAATAATAATAATACTAATAATAATAAATCTAAGCAGCTTTGAAACAATCTCGATTTACTTGAGAAAGATGCCTTCATATATATTGATTAAGAAAATGATGAAGTGTAACCCTGGACAATCCGTTGTGATTTTATGATTGAAATGACACTAACAGTTATTTTAATGACAATTTTTCCTGCATCTTCAGAATCAATGATAAACTGGACTCTTTGCCAGTAGCCCATTTATTTTACTGCGTTGCTGTTTGAGCATCACTCTTGCTACCCGCACTAACCTTTGTGTTTTAAAACTATGACAAGTACCACAAAGCTACGTGTATGCAGCTGAAATCCTATTATCTTTCCTGCCATCAAAGACTTTGTTCTTCTACCGCCTAAGATATCAAATGGCTTGACGCTGAAACGTCTGTTCTCAAAATGTACTTTGATCTGGAATCAGCAGAGGAGAGCGCTGACTTATGAATGTGGTAGAGGCTAGAACACAGTATTAATTTATTTCAAGTAAAAGTGTGCTTTACCTTCTCGCTAATGGTCTGCAGGTGGTTACCTTTGCAAACAGGAAGAGAGTTTGATCACTGGGTTGCTGAAATGTTGCGGGGTGAGTCAGCAACCAGCAGGTTCGCAGGGTCCATTGCTGTGCCTTTGATGAAGTTTCTCTGGGCTGACCTCCACTACTATTTACCACACACATACAGACCACAGCTCAAATCATTTAGCGCTCATTAATGTAGAAGATTTACTATTCTTTTTTTTTTTTTACTGCTGCTTCTTGTTCTTGCTCTTCTTCTTACCATGAGACTCACCCTTTGTATGAAACTGCACGTCAAGAAGTGTGCTTTATTGTATTGAATGTAAAACTAGTAGTTACTTCAATTCTTAAAAGTGTAATTTTAAAAGCTGTACTTGGCAATAATATAATATTAATTAAGTAAAAGACAGCTTAAGCATACTTACAGAGAAAATGCACTTTACAAAAATAAAAATGAATGATATTAGTGAAGTTTTATTGAAGTATTGCGGCAAGTTTTATGAACTATTGAAGTTATGCAGCATAATTTGGCCCCAGGAAAACACATTGCAGAAAAATACAATAAAATGAATCCACAATGCATTTGCTACAGTGAGCCTCCACAGTGTGTACATCAATCAGAAATTCTTAGAATTGGAAATTTTTTTTTATTTTATTTATGCTTTATATATGGCGCCTCTGAGGCCCCAAAACCAACATAATTCCACATTTATCATGGTGGACATGTGAGGAGTGTAATGGAAAAACTGGGATTTTTAATAATAATCAGTTCTCAAAACTGAGCTTCTAAAATCTCGAAATATTTATTTTAATAGACAAAATGTAATCTTCAGAATCAAAAATCAATACAAAAACAACTAATTAATAAACAAACTAGCTAACTAACTAATTATTATTATTATTATTATTATTATTATTATTGCAGCACCCACATGATGGCAGTTAAATTGTTTGTTGATTTACATATAGTCTGCTACTATCTGCAAGAGCAAAATATTGAATTGTCAGTGTCAGTATCTATTACATTAAGCTAATTAATTTATCTTAATGCACTAAGCATTTGAGAAGTCATTGGCAGTATCAAGTACATTAAAGCTGTTGAAAGGCTCAATTGAAGTGGTAGCAAACACTAACTTTTTGTTCAGTTCAAAAAACAGAGGTTTTAGAAGATTTGGTATACACACACACAGTAGAAATAATACGATTTGTTGATATCAGGTGAGAGCATTCATGAATAGATCAGCCACTAGGGATGTTAACCCACACACTATAGACATGTGTAAGCAGAATTACAAAACTTTTCCTTCAGGGTTATCTGAACCCACACAAAGATAAGCACTCCCAGAGATATGTGACCTGATGCACCTGCAAAAGCATTTCACAAAAGATTGAAATTCCATTTCCAATCTGTTTTGTGCTGGCTGAGGCTCAAAACAATTAGAGATCACTGCAGTACAGGTTATATGGTCACGGGTTTATTGGGCCCAATTCATAATGGATGTCTTTGTATCTACACTACCATTTATTGCACCATTGTACTTACTATTGCAAATATGCATTCTAGTTTACACCCTTGTTTAAATAATACTACTTTTTAGACTATTTGCATTTTTATTTATGTCATGACTACTCTCTGAGAGTTTAGCATTGTAATATACTGTATATGACAATGTTAAAGTGTTTGGTCTTGGCGGAATAGATCGGCAGCGGCAGAGCAAGTACCAAGACTTGCTACTGCCAATACATCCACAGACATTATCCTGTGAGCATGTAAGAAATACTGCTGCTGCACATGTAACATATATGAAATAACCACCATGTATAACATTCATGTATTCATATGTATAACATTCATATGTGTTTTCCTGTATGTTACCATGTAGCAGATCTATACAGGTGGATCTGGGGAAGGTGGAGGGTTTTTGAAGCGCGCTGCAACTGCTACAGCAAGCACTAGCTGAGTATTTGAATGTTAAGCAGCAAGCTCATTGGCTGCTGATGCGAAAGTAACCAATCGGCAGCATCATATGAATAACCATGTGATTATACCAGGTTGAGTTAGAACCTACCGACCTGCGCCATCTAGAGTTTCATGATAGAATTTTGTATGTGTTGTATTTTATTCATATAAACAGTGACAGTGAAGCAATGGTGAAAAACAGTAGGTGATGAGTTTATATTTTTTATATTTAAAACTACACAATAACTACATGTGATATCCGGACACTGTTTATTTGGAGTTTCACAGTGATCCTAACCCTACCTATAGTGCTAACTACAATCTTGTAGCAGCAAATGAAAATCTTATGAGTTATACACAATACTGCAGAATGTAACTGGCCATAATGTGAGCAATATGGCTTTATGGGTGACTAAAGTGTAATATCTATCACACATCTACTGTATCATCAATGAGATTTGTGGGCTGTGTATCTGTTTGTTTTTTTCCTTTTCTTTTTTTTCTCAAATAGACAGTGAAACAAGGTGCTTAACCTTTATACAATATTGATAGTCGACCTCAGAAGGTCAAACTGAATATTATATTAGTTGTTTTATTTACTGTTCATTTCATGTGAGGGTTGCCATTTCTGCAACCAATTAACAATATATGTGTATATATATATATATATATATATATATATATATATATATATATATATAATTACAATATTATATATATATATATATATATATATATATATATATATATAATTACAATATTATAAAATTATGTTGTTTCGTGATTTATCTGTATTAAAAAAAGTAAATAAATAAATAAATAAAAATGAAAAATGATTTATGCCTCTAATGCCCCCTTACATGCTAATGGACACTCTGATTGTGGAAAGCGGCAAATACTGAAATGGTATGCTATAAACAGGTGCGCTGCATTATCTTTCATTACTAAAGTGCATTTTCACATAGAAAGTGTCACATGAGATGCACTTACTTAGCATTAGTGTCATATACATGTGCAGATAAAGAGGCCACATCATCCTTGAATGAGTCACAAGTCTCATACCGCTAAGTCACGACAGACTTCATTTCCACCACATTAAACCAAATAGATATACACAGATAGCAGTTGTCACTTTCATTATCTGGGGTTGTCACTCAAAATGGCAGCTCTCTCTCCCCAGATTCTCTCTCTGAGGAAGAGACGAGTCAAGGGTGCTGGAGAAGAAGGCAGGCATTAAAAACTAATAGCAGTGTTTTATAGGAAGAAGGGATAGTGTGTCAGAGCGATATGAACCCTTCTCCTCTTCATACAAATGCATGGCTCGTCTCATAGACCGATGCAGCTTTCCTCATACCCCCATTCAAGACTCTGGGCTCTGAAGCACATGTCTGGAAGTTTTTCGGATTCCTTTGATGATGCTGTGAAATTTGTGAAGAGAGTGGCCACCTCCTGAACTCTGCAGTGACAGCAGTCAGCAATCTGTCTGCAATTATGGAGAGTACCACACGTGCATGCGCCGTGTTACTCTCGATAATGGCGGTAGATGGTAACTCAAGGGAGAAGAATTGTTGAATAAAGTTGTTATTTTTGTTTTCTTTGCGAACAAAAAGTATTCTCGTAGCTTTGTAAAATTATGGTTGAACCACTGATGTCACATGGACCATTTTAACGATGTTCTTACTACCTTTCTGGGCCTTGAATGTGGAAGTTACCTTGCTATGCTATGCCTATGGAGGGTCAGAAAGCTCTCAGATCTCATCAAAAATATATTTGTGTTCCGAAGATGAACAAAGATCTTACGGGTTTGGAATGACATGAGGGTGAGTAATTAATGACATAATTTTAATTTTTGGGTGAACTATCCTTTTAAACACCTCTGATTGGGCATTGCGTTCCAGAAATCAACAGATATGTCTGTGATTGGCTACATTGCTCAATGCTGGGGACATTTTTGAGTGGACTGCACTGACACTGTTGGAAGATAACTGAACTGAGCTGGACAATGACACCACGGAATCAACAATGAACAGACTGTTTTCTGTTGTCTCTTGCATTATCAGCACACATTTTTCCTGTTTAACTCTGTAAAGCTGCTTTGACACAATCTGTACTGTATAAGCGCTATATAAATAAAGTTGACTTGACTTGCAAACGCAGCAAACATGTATAAATAGAAACTCTGCATATGCTTGAGCCGGTCAATCGTTTATATTTTATATTAGTTGTTACTTTTGTGCAATAGATGAATAACGTCTCAGGTTACGAATGTAACCCTAGTTCCTCGAGGGAACGAGATGCTGCGTCGAAAAACGCTAAGGGAACGCCTTCGGCGACCCACGCTCTGAATCACATGTGAAATCAGTCCAATAGCTGAACGGGACATCACGGCAGATGACGTCATGACCAGGAAGCTATAGAAGCACGTGCGGCGGAGCCAGCGTCAGCTTCTAGGAATGAAGCAAGCGCCGGCAGGGACGCCGGAAGTATGGCACCGAGACGCAGCGTCTCATTCGCTCGAGGAACTAGGGTTACATGCGTAACCTGAGACGTTCCTCTTCATGAACTCGAGCTGAGTCGAAAAACGCTAGGGGAACGAGAATGCCCACGCCGCCAGACTTCCAAGTCTCTGCCTAGTGTGGAAGACTGCACAACTAGGGCGAGAGAACAAAAGAGCCCGGAGTGGCTAAAGTAGGCAGGGCTCGCCATCCCGAAGGCCAACTTCTGGAGGAGTGAATCTTGACCCCCAAAGGAGAGGGGAGATCAGAGGACTCGAGGCTATGGAATAGCATCCTGATCCACCACTTAGCATAAGGTTCTCTGGCCGGAGGCCTCTGCCTCAGCGCACCGCAGAGGAAATGTGTAAGAAGAGGGTGTCTTCCCACTGAATGGCCACCGAGAGGGGCGTGGTAGGCCGCAATGGCCGCCACGAAGCCCTCTAGGGTGGAATGGGTCAACCCTGCGGATAAACAGGACTGCAGGAACTCAAGAACTGTACCAAACAGGCAGTTAGCTGGGTCGGGCTGGCGGTCTCCGCAGAAATACAGTTTCCTCATAGAGGGAGCTCTGGATGGAGGATAGTCTCAACAACCTGGTTGAGAGACCGGAAGTTATGGAGTTGTGCCTCCTCAGAGGCCACACCCACAGCTCCTGGCGGGGGCGTACCCTCCGCCTGTGAGAGGAGATCTCTCCTGACGGGAATCTCCCATAGAGCGCCATCGAGGAGAGAAATCAGGCCTGAGACCCAACTTGGCCCGGCCGGAACGGGGATACTAACAACAGACGGGCCCTGTCCAGTGGAGCTGGATGAGTCAGAGAGAACCAGAGGAGACAGTGTGATATCATATGAGTCGCAACAGGTTCCACCTGAACCTGGCCAAACACTCTCCATATCTGCTTCACCACCTCGGGGTGAAGCATCCATTCCCCGGGCCTCAGCCCCTGCCTCAACAGGATGTCTGCTCCCATATTGAGATGCCCAGGAATGTGAACTGCTCACATTCTCCAGGAGTTTGCCCTGGGACCACACAAGTATCTGGTGCGCCAGCTTGTACAAGGGGCTCGAACGCAGAACTCCCTGGTGGTTGATGTGAAAGACCACCGCTGTGTTGTCGGTGCGCACCAACACATGGTGACCTCTTAGGTCTGGGAGAACTCGAAACATGGCCACCATCTCCAGACAATTGAATGCCATGTCAAATGGCGACCACTCCACAGACCGCGGGCAGGGTGGCTACTCATGACCGCACCTCAACCGGTGAGGGATGCATCTGTCGCTAGCATACGCGGCGACAAGGAGCTCCCAGCACCGGGCCCTGAGACAAGAACCAAGGTTTCCTCCACATGTCTAAGGCACGTAGGTACCTCCGTGTGACCTTGAGCATGCGAAACGGGTTTCCCCTCGGGGAGAACCCCTTGTTCTTGTGCCACCACTGTAGGGGTCTCATGTACAGCCGGCCAAGAGTTATCACGTTGGACGCAGCTGTCATCAGCCCAAGCAGTCTGGAACTGCTTGACAGTGAGTAACAGGCCTTCTCTTACTCTCGCGACTGAGGTGAGGATCAATTCGATCCAAGCAGGAAACCTACATGCCTGCATCGTGGTCGAATCACACACCACGCCCAGATAAGTGGTTCTCTGCACTGGAGAAAGCACACTTTTCTTGGCGTTAAGTCTTAACCCCTGCTCTTTCGTGTGAGCAAGGACGACATCTCGATGTCGAACCGCCATCCACTCTGACTGAGCTAATATCAACCAATCGTCGATGTGGTCGAGTCGTGAAAGTGTGGGGTAAGAGTACAAGGCCTAAGGAAGAACCAGTATTGGTAGGCTTTTGCCCCCAAAAACGAACCTCAGGAACTTCCTGTGATGAGGAAGGATGGAGATATGAAAATATGCGTCTTTCAGATCGATCGTGACAAACCAGTCCTCGGACCTGATCTGAGACACGACTCGTTTGAGTGTGAGCATTCTGAACTTCAGTCGCATGACTGAGCGGTTCAATAGGCACAGATCTAAAATGGGACGCAACCCCCCACCATCCTTCTTCGGAACAATGAAGTACCGGCTGTAGAACCCGGAGTCTGTCTCGTGCGGAGGGACCACCTCGATGGCCTCCTTCCTTAAGAGAGTAACTACTTCTTTTTCTAATACCAGAGCCTGCTCGGGACCCACTAGCGTGGGGATGACCCCGTTGAATCGAGGCGGATGAGAACCGAACTGGATTCCCTAGCCTCTTTCTACAGTATGCAGGACCCATTGAGATACATTTGGCAGTAGCTAATCTACTAAGGGAATCAGTCTCTCGAGACTGATCTCTGGTGTACCCAGAACGGCTAGCTCGGTGCTTTGAAGCGTCTGCACGCCGACAGGGGACGCCGAACTAGCTGCTCTGGGGACCTCCGCAGAGGCCGCGAGCCTCTCAGTGCCGCTACATTGCCGGGCGGTAACTGAGAGAAGCGCTCGACGGAGACCGCTACGCCCTGGAACACGGCAGGGTTGGCAGACCGACCTCCTGAGGGCACTGAGGAGAGACGGGCACCGTGTAATGCGGTGTAAACCTCTCTTCCCCAGAGGGAGCTGGACCTCAAAAAGTCCTAGGCCTTAGGCGTCAGGACATTTACGACAAAGACTATCC
>NW_015505952.1:144235-169499 GCF_001515645.1 Sinocyclocheilus grahami
TCCTTGACAAACAAACGAGCTCTAAATCTAGCGAACACGGGTGGAGATAGGAAGAGCCGTCTCCAACCCGCCTGCTAGGTCATGAGCGATCTCCGTGTTCTCAGTCGCCGCCGTGCCTCAGCAGCAGCGGGACCGCAATCGCAAGATCACAGGCACGGACACACTCCTTGGAGCGTGCCCGGCGAGAGCGGAGCGTTTAATAGCGGAAAAAAAACACAATCTGCCCCGACTGCGCGAGCTCCGCTCCTTATTAATGCTGCTCATTATAATATCAGGCATAATATGCTTGTGTAACTGATGTTTGTGCAACTGGCGAGCTCTATGACGCCCTCCGTATCAATCTCCTCGGAGAAAGACAGGCGGAGCGTCGTGCCCTCTCCCCGGTGGGAAGGACCGCAGCGCGGGCTTCCGAAACCCAGAGAGCGGGTGCCGGATCTGGTGATTAGCAGATCCATACGCGAAACCCACGAGCACAGCCACCGCTACGCCTCGGCGAAAGCGGGGTCGGCACCACGAGGAACGCTAGTGAAGGCTCCCTTCTCAAAGAGAGCCCTCTGAGAGCGAAGTAAGGCAGTAACAACTATGCTTCGCTCCCAAGCAAACCACGCACAGGCTGTGTGTGTCCCCACTCGTGATATAACATCATCTTTTGGCAGGGAGGAACACACAACCTACAACGTGGCTTGCTCTCGCCCTTGAAATGGTTTGTCCTTGCATGAGCTTAGACATAGCTGGAGCTTATAGACTTTCACAATTGACAGACAACAATAAATATGACTGACACACACAGAGCACTTCGCTGAATGACAGAAAGCTGACGCTTGCTCCGCCGCACGTGCTTTTATAGCTTCCTGGTCATGACGTCATCCGCCGTAACGTCCCGTTCAGCTATTGGACTGATTTCACATGTAATTCAGAGCGTGGGTCGCTGAAGGCGTTCCCCTAGCGTTTTTCGACGCAGCTCGAGTTCCTGAAGAGGAACATTTTATTTTATTCATCCAATCATTTATTTATTGTTTGCTTGTTTGTTATTTTATGTTTAGATATTTCTATTTTGCATACCCGCACTCGCCCGTCTTGTCCCGCAGGAATGCAGGTCTCTAGCTCAAAGGAACAGCATTTATATGAAATTTAAGTCTTTTGTAACATTATAGGTATCTTTACTGTCACATTTCACCAAATTAATGTTTCCTTACTGAATCAAAGTATTCCTTTCTTATTTTAATGGGGTTGAAGAATGCAGTGGCATGTTCAGTTGCATTTTTTTTCTAATAATTTACTGAAAATGTACATTTTTAAACAGTGGTGTATGTAATAGAAACTTTTGATTTAATTTTGCATCAAATACATTTATCTTTCTTTCATGATGTTTAGCCTGCATATTTTTACTGGATAGACTACAAAGACAAAAAAAACACTGATAACGAAACTTTGCAGCATGTTATAAACTTCACAGGCACAACATACATTGTTAAGAGCCTCTTCTTGCCTTTGCATTCTTGAATTGTGCCACAATGAACTGAATTATTTATTGTGCATCAAGGACACAAAAAGCATCAATTTAACCCAATATCAGAGGAAAGAAAAACACATTTTTGGCTTAACTCAAGGCAAAGTCAAGTTTTGCAAGCTAATCCCATTTGGGGACTTCTTGGCTCTTTAGTGCACTGTAAATACAACAAATATGAGAGACAGTTGGGAGAGGATTCGTGGTCCCTGCAGGATTTCACTGAAAGTGGGCTTCTCTGCTACACTGGTCACCTATAACTGTATCCTGTTAATCCATTCCCTGTTGGACCCTCTATTCAAGGGCATATTTGCGGTGTCTTTTAAAGGAGCAGTTCACTCAAAAATGAAAATTTAGACTTTTTGTTCATTAAGATTAAGATATACATAGAATTAATCTTGGAGCAGGTGAAAACAGCACATACAAAAACACATTGACAAATATATAGCAAAACATTCAGATGTGTATAAGTATATGCAAATACACACAGAAATATCATTAGGCTTAATGATTAAATAATAAATTAAAGATAAAGTTAGCAATGTGATGGATTTTGTCATTCCAGGTATTGAGAAGATGGTATAGAATTGAGGAGATGATGTTCAGAGCATATGAAATATGGAGATGGCAGTGCTGTTCCTGTTAATGATAGATATGACCTGGAGGAAGAAACTGAGTCAGTGGCGTTTGGTCCTGCTTTTTAGCACTCTCTGTCCCGGTGTCCTCAGAGGATAAATGTGGAAATCTGACATGATTTTCACAGCCTTATTCGTCATTCGGCAAGAGTAACAGTCTGTGAGGGATAGGAACTGGCGGATGATCTTTTTTGAGCACTGCAATATCCATTTTGACAGTGATAATGCTGAACCTGACAGTCATGGGAATTGAATGTGTCATGTATGTATTCACACTACTGTTCCAAAAAAATTAATTGGGCCATAAGATTTATTATTATTATTATTGAAAACCTATTTTACTCTCACAATGGGTGCATTTATTTGATCATATAAATAAATAGTAATTTTATGAAATATTACTACAATTTAAAACAGCTGTTTTATATTTGAACATATATTTTAATTTATTACTGTGATGGTATTTTAGCGTCATTGCTCCAGTCTTCAGTGTCACATGATCCTTCAGAAATCGTTCTAATAATCTGATTTGTCACTCAAGAAGCATTTCTTATCAATGTTGAAAAACAGTTTTTCTGCATATATATATATATACAGTGGGTACGGAAAGTATTCAGACCCCCTTACATTTTTCACTCTTTGTTATATTGCAGCCATTTGCTAAAATCATTTAAGTTAATTTTTTTTCGGAAACTGTGATAAATGCATGCACAAGGGCACATTAAATTAATCAAGAGTGACTGCAAAAACATTTATAATGTTACAAAAATATTTTTCACAGATGTTTTTAAACTTTCTATTCAAAGGTTCCTGGATAAATAAATACATACAGTGGGAATAGAAAATAATCACCCCCTTTAAAATAATAATTTCCAGCTGTATTGACTCAGTGCAACTTATAACATCCAAGTGAAAGATATAACTGCAACATGTTAGAAAAATAAATAAAATCAGAATCGCTGAGTAGAAAAAAAGTCCAAAAATCTAGTACAGCTCACCATCCAAATAACAGCTTTCCTACAGGAAAGCACGGAGGTGGTATGGGGGTGTTTCTCTGCAGCAGGGACTGGAGCACTTGTCAGGATAGAAGGAAAAATGGATGGGGCAAAATACCAAATTGAGGAAAATCTGCTGCCCTCTGCCAGAAAGTTGTCAATGGGAAGAAAGTTTACCTTCCAACATGACAATGACCCAAAGCACACAGCAAAACTGACCACACAGTGGTTAAAGAAGAAAAAGGGGAATGTCCTTGCATGGCTTCGTCAGAGCCCATACTTAAACCCCATTTAAAATCTGTGGAATGACTTGAAGACTGCAGTTCACAAACAGTCACCATCAAATTTATCTGAACTTTAACTTTAACTGAGTGGGCAAACATTGCAAAGTCTAGATGTGCAAAGTTAGTAGAGACATATCCCAACAGACTAAAGGCTGTAATTAAAAAGGTGGTTCATCAAAATGGGGACACAAGGGGGTGATCCTTTTTTATTATTTTTTTTCTGACTTTGTTGGTGTTATATCCCTCACTTGAATGTTATAAACTGTGTCCATCTTCATCTCAGGCTGCAAAGCATCAAAATGTGATTATTTTAAATGGGGGTGATTGTTTTCTGTACTCACTGCATACATAACAAATATGGTGTCCACAAAAACTATTGAGCAGCACACCGGTTTTCAACATCGATAATAAGCTATGTTTCTTGGGTGACAAATCAGCATATTTGAATGTTTGTGAAGGACCGTGTGACATCGAATGACTGCTTAAAATGCAGCTTTGCCTCCTAGAATGACACTGAATAATTTACACACTGGTTGCAGTTTCATAAATCAATGATGAGTGCAGATTTTGGGAGAGTCAATTCTTGTTTGATCAGATCAACTTATTTTCTGGTGAGACATTAAAAATTCCCTATAGAAAGAGAGTATACGCGTTTAAAAATTTCAGAAAACATTCTTCCCCATTTGCTAAAACATTCAAGAACATACATATTAACCTTGAGGTTACTCAGTATTCACAAATAATTAATCATCTGCAATCATTTCCTGAATGTGAAAGTATCTTCTCAGCATTTACGACACATACAGTTGCACAATCGGATTCACTGACTTCTAATTACATTTCTTTGCATCAACTGTTTGTCAAGACTGAAGAAACGGCTAAATGGAGAGCTCATTAGTGTACGTCTGAGCTCTGAGCCGGGGGTTGAAGGTCAGTGTGTTAGTTCTGATTTTATGAGTCATCACAGTGTGAAACTCTCATCAGTGGCACTGTCATGTGTAGTTGCACTACTGCATGACAGCTTGTGCTGCTGTCACGAGTCCTGCTTCACTCACTGACAGAGCGGTCTAAATACAGTAGAGCTCGAAGCAATACGGATTCTACAGGCTTCCACCACTGAAAGTCAAATGATTGTTTCAGAGTATCACTTCAAGTAGACTGAATTCAGAGGTCCACATTATGAATTAACAATAAAATATACAAATAAACACTACAATAGTGGTTGTCAATTGATGGGTCGGAAGTTTAATTTGATATTGGCAAAAAAAAAAAAACAATACTAAATGCAAACAATCAGCTAACCATAGTAGTGCACAGTTAGGACAAGAACATGTACATGATAGAAGCCAAGTTAGGCAGATGGAAGCTTATTTCCAGATGGAATAAAAATAAGGTAATTGTGACTTTTTTCTTGCAATTGTGATTTAATTTTCCCTCAGAATTTACATCATGCAGTTAATAACTCACAATTTTGAGATACAAATTTGCAGTTCTGAATACAAGGTAATTGTGACTTCTCACAATTCAGATTTTTTTTTCCTCAGACTCGCAATTGTGAGATATAAACTATATGAACAATAATAAAAATGCCTAAATAAAAGGTTAACATCCAATGAAGTAAACATTCTGTTTTAAGGAATGCATTATTGGCAGCCGGAATAAGTATCACTCTAATAATTTCATTATTATTATCATCATCATCATTCTACATTTTGTGTGTTAGACAGTTGTGTTGGGATGCACAAACCGGTGATTTGTATCATAATACATTTCCACATGAAAATACATAATTTCATTTAACTTAGGATAGTTAAGATTTCGTGCATCAAAACATAGTGTAGAGTCCATTGCCCACCCTTTTCTGACCCTAACAGTTAATTAAACCATATTGTTGGAAGAAAGAGGAAAAAAAAGAAAAGAAAAAAAAAGCCTTCTACATAAACACCTTCTTATGACTGGCTATCTGTCACGATGCTCACACACACGAGGAACAAGGAACGAGGAGACGCTGGAGAATACTTTACCAAGACTTTATTTTCAGGAACCAAGGGAGACGAACACAGGAAGACCTTTAACAGCGGACAGAGAACTAGGGACTGGGAACACTTATACACACACACACACACACACACACACACAGGAGGAGGGGATGACGAGACACACCTGGGAGCAATGAAACATCAAGGGAAACACCTGGGACAAATGAACTTAACTAATCAGGACAGGGACAGGAAACTAACCAAATAAGGGCACGGGAAGGCACCTGGGGAGCAGGACACACACAAAACATGGAACAGAGTCTGACACTATCCTTTCTTTGCATGTGAATAATAACAGTATACATCCTTCATATTATTTCACCATGACTGGCTTCGGAACTCCAAATAGGTGTTGTTGTATGTGTGGCTGGTCATGTGTTTATGCATTTGTGGAGGATGTTTGCCTCCTAAAATTGAAGTAGGTTTGTATCGTACATCCTGCAAGCTCTTAAAAACTATGAAAAATGATTGAGACTTGCAATTGAGTCTTGGCGGCTCTGATGACCTTGCAGTATTTGGCTTGGTGCTGTTGTGAGTGTGGCATTGTGTTAGAGCCCTCACTGCCACTTCCTGCCCACCACTGAGAGCCTTCTGTCCGTGCCCAGCTGGCCCCAGCAGCGCTCACAATCCCCACAGTGTCTGGCACCACCACAGGTACTCCCCCGACCCACTCCTGCCCTAACGGCCCCATAACGAAGGCCTTTATGGCCCTGCCAGCCTTGCCCCTCCTCAGCATTCAAAGGCAAATCCATCAGGACTGATTCCCATTCGCCAGCTATAGGTTTCAGTCATCTATTGAGAGAGTAAGACTGAAAAGATAGAAAGCTGTATTTACGTGAATGTGTGTCTAAAATCTAGCTTAAAATGACTGTAGACAATTTACTGTGCTGTAGCGATTAAGGAAATGGTTGAATAAATGGTTTTGAAGGGAAGTGGTGAGTATTTAATACAGTGTATACTACCTTTCAAAAGTGGGGACAGTTTTTCTTTTAAAGAAATTAATACTTTTATTTAGCAAAAACACATTAAACTAATTAAAAGTGACAATACATGCATACATACACCATTGATAATAATAATAAGAAAATAGTTCTTAAGTAGCAGATCAGCATATTAGAATGATTTCTGAAGGATCGTGTGATACTGAAGACTGGAGTAAAAATCTAAAAATCAGCTTTACCATCACAGGAATAAATTACATTTCAACATATATTCAAATAGAAAATAACTATTTTAAATTATTAGACTATATCACAACATTACTGTTTTATTTATTTTTTTGTAAAAACCCTTGTTTTCCTTTTTTCAAATAATATAATATAATATAAGTGTAGAGTATTGGTCAACAATTTCAGATAAAATGATTTTTCTCTAGCGGTGTCCCAGTGATGAAGTACAGTGCGGCCTGTGACTCTTGCAAGGTTGAGAATGATGTCTCATTACACACAGTTGAGGGGTTTGCAGACTAAATATGCTCCCCCGGAGCAGGTGCAGATCTGCGACTGGAGTCATTCTGGAACACAACACACACACACACACACACACACACACGTTCCACGCACTGCGTGAAGCAGGAACATGTGAACTACTTTATCACCATCTAGTGGATTTCAGCAACTGCACACCTGAACACTGCAGAAATGAAATGAAATGCAAAAGATAATTTTTCATTGCATGATAGTATACAAATAATGTCAAATGCTGTCACATCCAGTAAGCTATACATTTCTAATCTTACCAAAAAAAATGTTTTTGAATGTCAAGTGCTTCTTTTGCTGAGCCCAAGTTATTTATTCTTTATTAACGATTTAATAAATATTGCATTTTAGTTGTTTTGCAACATGCAAAAGGAAATTTTGAGAAAAGCTACTCGTAGCAAGTAATACTGGCAAATGATCTAAGTGAAACAGTGTTACCTTTTATCCAGTATGTTGCAGTGTTTTGATTGCATCACTGTACTGCAACATACACACTCAAAGACAGCAGTAAAACGCACAGTCAACAGTTGCTGTGGAGATCTGCGATGAATCCACCGCAACAGATCTGGAGGCACTGAAAAGCACTCCACACAAGGAGGCAGTGTTGCTTCACAAACCAAACTCGTGCCCACTGCAGCAACACGCTTCTGAATCACTCCTTCACCTCCCAGACATTCACAAATCATTTGGCCGTTTAGCTGCATAGCACCCTGCGTTCCTATCATGCATTCAGATCAACTTGCAGCAGTCCTGTTTTACTGAACGAAATAATGTGGAACTGAAATCCAAAGCCGTTTGAGGCAGGGAGTAGAGTTTATATTTACTGCTCAAGGCAGCGTCCCACTATAGATTACTCATAATTTTAAAGCTGCTTGCTCAGTTGGCAGCTACTGATGCTGGATATTTGTGTCTGCGATAATTATTTTGTTCTAATAGAGCAGCAGGCTGCAGTTAAGCAGGTTAAATGACTCCCATCTCTTTTATACAGTATCAGATTTTTGTTTTTCATTCCTCTTTCCCCCTTAAAGTCAGTGCACTTCAATTGTAGATCATTTGAAGAAAGCTCTGAAAACAAACCTTCAAGGGTCTTGTTCTAGAATCAGAGCACACTGGGCCATGCTTCCTCATCTAGGCTTGATATTCAAGTTCTATAGGACTATTCATATTCAATTAAAACAAAAAAGCCTGCATAGCTTTCTGAGACGAGGAAATGATGAGTTTCTTCTAGATCTCTTCCACTTGAGTCGTTTCCATGGCCACCACTGCTTTTACTTTATCTGACGTGGAGATACTGGAAAGCTAATTTCACCATGGGTTCATTGTGACAACTCTTTTCCAGGGCCACAGAGACTAGTGTGTGACATAGTTTTATTGAGAAAACGAAAGAAAAGATCTAGTAAACAGGCCGCGGTTTTGGCATATTATGACATAGAGCAGTTTATCGAACTGCTGAAACCCACAGCAAGAGACTGTCTTGCATTAGATCAAAATACATGTAACTAACTTCCTCATCAAACAAGTTTATACCGAAACATCGCAAATATGGAAGTGATGTGCAGTCAAAGCAAATAATTAAACACGGTGACACAAAATTTCTTCTTGAAAAAGACAAGACAAAACAAAAAGATCATCTTAAAAGTGAGATCTTTCATCTTCCTTAGCATTAATGACTGTAATAGTTGACTTGTGTGTAATTCACCATATTATTCCATATTATTATGCATATTATTATGATAAAGATATGATCCATATCCAAGTCAGTTCAGTTATGATTTTGTAAATTCAGTTTATTTATCACTAATAAAATAATTGTAATAAAAACAAATCAAATAATGACATTCCTAAAATGTTTACATATCACTAATAATTCTATTAAATGTAATTATTTGAATGCTATTTCATATCATTCAGAATAGTAATCTCAATGATATCAATAATGTCACTATTTCATTTTCAGTTTTCATTTGTATATGTTCTGCTTTCGTTTTAATTTTAGGTCAAGTTTAGTAATGCTGTTGTGTGTCTTATTTTAGTAGTACTTTTTTTTATATGTCTATAGTTTTTATAAATTTTTGTTTTAGTTATTTTAGTAGATCACGTTAAACAAAAATAAATGAGCTTTTTATATATTTTATTTCATTTAATGTTTATTTTATTTTAAGTATTTCAAGTTTATATATGCATTTATATGTATATATTTCAAGTTTATAATAATAATAATAATAATAATTATTATTATTATTATTATTATTGTTGTTGTCTTGTGGAATGTATTTAAATATATGTTACACCAAACCAGGCAGTATGAACATTCAGTTGTTATAATCCTTCATATTTTTGATAAAACATTGTACAGATTCTGAGCAGAACTGTGTGCTGTATGATATGTATGACACCCACATTTCCTTGCTTTATGAAAAGGCTTAGATGGGGGGGGGCTTTTTTTTTTTCTCTGTCTCACTTCAAAGCATTATGAAATGGCAGCTATGCTGACTCAATCTCACAATCTCAGGAAGAAAGGATGAAAGCCAGCAAACAAACAAACAAGCACGTAACCTGTGCATTGTAAGTGTAATGTTATCAGTGGACTGCTTGAGTTATGGACAGACCTGAATGGAGCGTGGAGGGAGGATATAGTTATCTTCGTTTTCAAACTGTACTCCGTCACCATCAGATTAGCCTTACTGCGACAGCTCTAGAGACTGAGCCAGTCCAAATCCTCTTGTGAGCTTCAGTAAAGAATAAGGCAATCATTTTTGCTCTAGTTCCTGCCCTTGTCTTTTCATTAAATGACACCTGCTTTATAAATACTTTCCTGCTCTCGCTGCAGAACTGCAGAGCTCTCTTAAAACCAAAACAACTTGCCCAACTTTTGGCTGCTGCATATTATATAGGCTTTAGAGCTTTCAAGTTTACAAACAAACAATGCTGCCTGTAGGAAAATTCACAAATGAGATCTTTTTAATATCTGCATTGCAAATTTAGCCTTTGGCTAAGTCTCCAGCTTTTCTTCTGAGAAAAGATTTCAGTAAGGTGTCTCGTCTGGGATTTCAAAAGACAACGACGTCTCAAAATATGCTCAAATTGAACTCAAACTATGAACTTTATTTTTTTCCATTTTATCATGACCATACCGAATTATAGGGGCTATGCTATGCAAACTGAGTGTTATGTCTAACTTTATGTATGTAATGTGTGGAAGCTTATTTCCGCCAAAGATAATTGTGACTTTTTATCTCACAAAAAAAAAAAAAAAGTTTATATTTTGAAATGCAGATATTTTTTACATAACTTAAAAATACATAACTTCATGTATTTTCCTGAACTATGAAGAACAAGCTTTAAGCAAAAATGTTATTCAAGTACTATCAAATCTAGCATGTTTTAACTCTAAAGGGAAAAAACCCCAGAAAAAAACAGTGTCATCATGCTTCAGTGGATATTTTATTCTGTATTTTAAGATATTTTTGAATATTGGTGCAAATTACACTGATATCAGTCACTGATGCCACACTTATCTTGCCAACCACATATGATAAACGCCTACAGATCGATCTCGCTGTACAAAGTGCTCTCGTTCAGCTAAGAAGGAGTTTTAATTAATGGCATCAACAAATCAGCTCTCAGATGCTGCCACTCTGTCAAGTAAAGAGAAGGTGTTGTCATGGTAACAGGCTATGCCGATAATGTATTCCTGAGGCTGAAGGAAAAGGAGGAAAAATATATAATGCAGCAATCAAGCACATCAAGTCCAACCTAGGCAGTGGCCGTCTGTTTGTGTTCACAGAGGACTCCTGTCTCCTGCGCTGCAAAAAATAAAAAATAAATTCTAGCATCTCAGCTTCTGGGCTAAATTAGACCACTCACTACCGGTGTCGATTTGAGAGACATCCCTCGAGGAGCTGTTCACCCAGCAACCTCTGAGCTAAGGCCACACCATTTATCATATTGGGTGTTTTTGCATTTATTTTAAGTCACTCCACAGATTCACTTGTCACTCTTTCCCTCAAGAGGAAGCTTTGTGCTTGTTTCTTCCCTCTCTTTGTCTTCTCAACGGTCGCTCCTTTCTAAATCTTCAGGGCTGGAGGACAGGCGAATGATGGACAGGTTCTAGCACCGGTTCTCCTTCACTAAAGAGGCCACGTCTCAAAAAACAATTTGGCTGTTCAGATGTTTAGAAGCTGTTATCTGCAACACCCCATTCTAAAACTGAAGGGCAGCTCGGTGTATGGCTAATGCATCCTGGTGAAACTAATCTGATTCGGAGCTTCATCCCCAGATGTGACCCCTAAGGTTTTAATTGATTAGGATAATTATGCCTGGACAGTTTACTGATATTAGTCATGGTACGATTATATTAGAGTTATTCCAATGCACAGAAACACAATTTCCAAACCTTGTTTTGACTCCACAACCCTGAGAAGTTATAATTTTAATGCACGATGTAATTCGAGTTTTTCACTTCAAGGAGGTACTAAATTTTCAGGTATCTGCAGTTTTGGTTTAAAATATTGCAGGGTAATAACAGTTTTTGCTCGCATGTTTAATTCAGTGCTAAAGTTGTATTAAGGTTTGCTAAGCACCAGTCATTAGTTGCTACTTATTCATATATTAAAACATGTCTTCCTTTTTTTCTTGGCCCACAGGCAGGCCCAAATGGAAACTGTAAGGTACAGTTGGGCTAAAGGCACACCTTAAAGGAATAGTTCAGCCAAAAATTTTAATTTGCTAAAAATGTACAGTTTGTTTCTTCATCAGAACATATTTGGGAACATTTAGCATTGCATTACTTGCTCACCAATGGATCCTCTGTAGTGAATGGGTGCCGTCAGAATGAGTCAAAACAGCTGAGAAAAACACAATAATCAACACGACTCCAGCCTATCAACTATCATCTAATGAAGTGAAAACCTGTCTGAAAAAAAAAATCAATTTTAACTTCAAACCATTGCTTCCGACTAAAATACCTTTATCCTTAATATTGCTTTTTCCAATGTTATAAAGCTATATTTCTCCAAATCTGTTCTGATGAAGAAACTCATCTACAGTACATCATGGATGGCCTGTGGGTAAGCTACAGCACATTTTTGGGTGAACTACTCCTTTAAGGACTACTATGTTATTGTCACGATTAGTCCAAAGGATGAAGACGATGATGAAAATAAAATTAGGTTTATTAAATAAATCCACAGCTCGCTCAACTGCAAGACAGCTGTGTACAACACAGGCAATACCAGACAAATAAGGGCCATAACGATGAACACCTGAGTAGATTCAATTAATTACCATGACAGCTAAAGAGTGGCGGGACAACTGAACAAAGGAAGACATGTGACTGAAGAAAACCAATGACAAGTCCATGAAAACAAAACTAATAGTCCATGATGATGAAACTAACTAAACAGAACCGTGACAGTTATAATTAACTTTTAATCACTTGTGCAGCCACACTTTTTTGGGGGGTAAAAAAATCATAAAAGTGGTTTGGTTTGTTGTATTAAAATCATATAATTGTAATAATAACATGTCTAATACAAACACTTTACCCAAAATAATGTTTTGCATAACATCAAGTTAATACTTGTTTAAAATAACTTCAGCAAATAATAATAATAATAATAACAATAATAATAAATAATAATAATAATAATAAGTTATTATTGTTCAGAAAATACATGTTCATTAAAATCCTCAGCATGTCAATTATTGTGCCTTTAGCCCCAACGGCAGTTTTTACCCCTAATACCATAATTTTACATACTCTTCAGTTATTGAAAAACTCTTAATTTAAATACCTTGAGCAAAACTGAAAGTCATTAACAAGACATTTGTTTCAAAATATAGTCAGTTCTTTTATCGCGTCTCTTTTTGCTTTGTAAACCTTTAACATTTTAAAAACATTAAGTATTAGTTCGATTTCGCACAGAATCAACTTTGCTTTGCTGTGGTGAGTTTTTGTGCCATCCACTTGTTTAGAGGAAAAATTATTCAAATGCACCTTTTACCCCGATGTGCCTCTAGCCTTGTTGTACCCTATTCATTTGCTGCACTTATTTTGAAAGAAAATCAGCCAGATCAAATCAAAAGAATCAAATAAAGCAAAATATTTAGTAAACAAACACACAAGTGTCATTTTGTAAATGGAATAGGTAGTGCACATTTGTGACATTCATCAAATAAAGACTTTGAGTTCTGAAACAGTGGTTCACATTCAAACAAGCAGCATTTGATTCATTTCCAGGATTAGAGCTTACCATACCCAAAGGCAGTCAGGACCAGATAATAGATTTGACCCTGAGTGATGGCGCTCTCTTTCAGAGTACTGTGTTTTTCCTTTCACACTAAAAACAGGTCTGAGAGCAGCTAATTTCCCCAAAGGATGCAAACAGATTGGCTGTGCTCCTACAAGCCGTCCCTACTGCATGCCATGCCACCATCATCGCCTTTGTTATGTTAATAGGGTAGTCCTTGCTTGAAATATCTATGCAAATGTGTGTATTTTGGGTTGTTGGTTAGGGCTTTATTGTCAAAGGCTATAAACACACTAATGAAAGTGTTTTCATGAGCAACTCTCTCTCTCATAATTCTGTACACAAAGGGCAGCGGTGGGCGTGCAGCGCCTGCAAGCATAATGACTTCTTTTCAAGGACTGTTCTCATGGGAAGTTTAGAGTCAGGTAAGATGGCAAAGCGAAGACACCTTTACACAATAATTTCAAATATTTTTCAATCAAGTCGCAAAGCTGTGGGGCCTAAATCAAATAAACAAAACAGCATATCTGGGTTTATTAACAGAGCCCCTGGCTGTTTTACATGCATGATGGTAATGGAGGCACAATGAAATCATTCAATTGCATTGATGCAAATGCCTTGAAAAGCTTGGATACTTGAATGCTTATGAATGCTTTGTCTGAAAAAAAGTGTCTTTTGTTTGCTTTTCAGCACACTGCAAACAAAAAATACAATGATAATAGAAATCTTAATTGGTGTTTTTGTCTTGTTTTCCAATTAAAACTAGTTGGATCTAAACCTTAAAGTTGATCTTTTTCACCTTGTTTGAAGCATACATACACGTGTGCGCGTGCACGCACACACACACACACACACACACACACACACACATATATATATATATATATATAGAGAGAGAGAGAGAGAGATTACACTTAAATTGTATGTATACCCTCTGCATTTTTTTTTATTTTTTTATTGACATGTATGTGAATAAAATAAGAATTAAATCAGTTTATTATACAAGTCATGTCTCTTAAGAAGATTTGGCTAATTCCACTAAATTCATATGAGTAACTTTTATGATGTATTTTTCATAAAATACTTTTTGAAACATTGAAGTTTTGTGTAAATTAACTTTCAGTTGAGGGAGAGAAATCTCTTGGGTTTCATTATAAAACATCTTTACTTGTGTTTTGAAGATGAATGGGTATTTATGGGTTATGGGGAAAGACAGAATTTTCATTTTTGGGTGAACTATCCCTCTAAGTCAAATTCGAATGCAGCTTTGATTAGAGCCCTGAAAAAAATGCTACCAATCATTGAATGTTTACTCATCATGCAGTTTAAGAATGTGAAAACTCATCCATCTCATCAACCAATTGATCAAATTAGATTGACTGTGATTTGTGCATCTCAGATGGGAAAACTGTTGTTGAGTCTGAGGTGTGTTTGGCCCAGGAATATCTAAGAACCAGTCCTTGAACGGAATGTGTGAGTGTGTGTCTTCCTGTGATGTACTTCCATCCATCATGAGTGTTTCCTTGCCTGCGGCCCGAAGATACTGGGAAAGGCTCCAGCATCCCCACAACAATAGACAAAAAGTGACTTGGAGAATGGACGGATGGATAGAGTCCTTGAACACCACTCCATATAGTACTTTACCTAGATCACTGCAGTTCTGTTTACTTATAGCCAATTGCATAATGAACGAACAAAGTTCCCGGTATCCGGACGATAATATTCTTCAGAGTGCAATACAGAGAATAGCAAGACAACAAATGTCTGTGTAAAGTCACATTTTAAGTTCTAGCCTCTAAAATAAATAAATAAAAATAACCATATAACAATATTCCACTAATAATAGTAATAACCTTAAGATGGAACACATTACACTCTTAAAAATAAAGGTGCTTCACGATGCCAAAGAAGAACCTTTTTGTCTAAATGGTTCCATAGAGAACCTTTAACATCTGAAGAACCTTTCTGTTTCACAAAAGGTTCTTTGTGGTGAAAGAAGGTTCTTCAGATTACAAAAAGGAAGAGATGGTTCTTTAAAGAACCTTTGACTGAATGGTTATTTGTGGACCCAAAATTGGTTCTTCTATGGCATCGCTTGAAGAACCTTTTGAAGCACCTTTATTTTTAAGAGTGTACCTTCAACTAACTTCAGATTCAGATGAAAACTGTTTACTCTTATAGACATAAATGCATTGAAAATTACAGCAAATAACATCCAGTAAGAGTACTTGACTGGAGTAAACATTTGGCACATATGTCCTACACGGCATTGATGCATCAACATATCAGCCATTTAGTTTACATTTAATTAAGCACAGTGGGACTTTCTTTTAATTCTATATCTCATGTACAGTATATGTATATATACTTTGTTTAACAATCCAGATTATGACAATATCAGGAAGACAATCATCTTCCCTGACAGCTTCTTTTTACTCTCTACTAATAGAAAAAGACAAAATCCCTTCACCACCCCAACGCCACCTCTATTTTTATTATTATTATATGTATTCTGTAACTGAGTAGGGAATTTAGAGCTCTAGTCAAGTCTCATGCTTGAGCCCTCTATCACATGCAGCAACCTTCATTTTGGATTACACAGTGGTGCACAAATGTATTGGACATTCAAAAATGTTCACATATATTTTCACATTTTACTTTAAAGACAGTTGTGCCTTGTGAAAATAGAAATCTACTTAATTGTATTGAATATGTAATTCAAATCATACAAAATTAAAAAAGGGGAAAAATCAATAGAATTAACTGAATTTCATATAATAATAGAAATATGATATTATATAATAATATATAAAAAAGGGTAACACTTTATTTCGAGTCCACTTTAGACATTCTATTAACAGTAAGTAACTTTGCAACTACATGTCAACTAGCAGTTAGTAGCGGATTAGTAGACTATCTGCTTAATATATTCTAACACTTTCTTTGTCAACTTATTCTACTAACCCTAAACCTACCCTAACAGTCTACTCTGAGAGTTAGTAGACATGTAGTTGCAAATTAATGAGAATTAGTTGACATTTAGTTGACATGTAGTTACAAAGTTTCTTATAGTTAATAGAATGTCTAAAGTGGACTATCGAAATAAAGTGTAACCTAAAAAAGTCATACTTAAGCAGGTCAAAAGTGCTCTAACGTTGCGCTAATTGCATTTAATATAAATTAAATCTATAAAAAAAATTAAAATTTAATTGTAATTAACATTCAATTAATGGCTCGTTTCCACTGAGCGGTACGGTTCGGTACAGTACAGTACGGTACGCAATTATTTCCGTTTTCACTGTCAGAAGTTGTGAATGGTACCAAAATAGCGAAACGTACCGTACCACTTTTTTAGTACCCTTCCATTGGGGTACCTACCTAAGCAAAGGGTACCAAAAGGGTGGAGCTAAACTCACCGCAGAACGTTGATTGGTTGACTAGAATCGTCACTTTTGCGTGATATAAGGGGATAAAGCTTTTCCTTCACTCGTTGCACTCTA
Organism: Sinocyclocheilus grahami; assembly: GCF_001515645.1. Taxonomy (NCBI): domain Eukaryota; kingdom Metazoa; phylum Chordata; class Actinopteri; order Cypriniformes; family Cyprinidae; genus Sinocyclocheilus; species Sinocyclocheilus grahami. The sequence continues at coordinate 160,925 of NW_015505952.1, forward strand.
CTGTCCATGAGTGTTGGGCTTATTTACATCAGTGTGCGCAAACACAAAAAATATAGCCGTGTATTTTATAATTTTCACTCAGACAATAGCTGTTTCTCAATATGCGTTTCAGTCTGTTCTTGTGGACTTGTGAAACGTCATTGCCCAAAAACCCGCTTAATTTTCTAAATATTACTGTTGTTGTGTCATGAAATTTAGTTTTAAGAGTTTTTCAGGCGAGAATGTAATTGTTTAAAACTCAAATCTGCGGTTTATTTATAAAGATAGCACCTATTTGAAAATTTGCTATGCCAATTTTGGAGCTCCAGGCTATCAGCGGGCGCTCAGTGCTCATGTATCTGCCGAGAGCAGCCTCAGCTCAGCTAGTCCTTCTGACATTTGCCGCTGGCTCTGATGTCTCTGTAGTGATTAAACATGAGACACAATTCGTTTTGGGTTGGCTATATTTAACAGGCATTCGTGGTCTCATGAATCTATTATTTGTTCCTGGTCATATCGTTTTGGCTGAGCACAAAGTTATGTTTTGAACTTTACCGTAGTACAGCACTGACTTCGTAGCATACGTTTGACTGAACTGTTTGCTTTTGTCTTTATTTCCTCTTATATAAGCCTCTTATACTTTGTACTTATACTTTTATAATGGCTATTATTGTTCATTAAAACTGACATTTAACAAAAAGAGGCAGAGTTGTACTTATTGTCGCGGTTCATCGTCGATCGCTACTTTCCGGCATACACCACGCCTACCAAGTAAGGGTACTATTGGCAGTGGAAACGCAAGCCTGATCAGGGTTACCCGTACCGAATCGTACTGTACTGAACTGTACTGTACCATACTGCTCAGTGGAAACGAGCCATAAGTGTCTGAAAGCTTTACATTCAGTTCACACTTAAGCATATTCTTTTAAAGTATATTATTTCTGTAATGAGTATATTTAAAAAAATATTGAATTGTACTTCTTTTCACAAACACATTTTATATTTCACCCAAAAATGAAACTTTATGTTGTTTGAAATTCAAAAACTGCCAATGGTTTTCTGTAAGGGGTAGGTTGAGGTGTACAGTTTGCACAGTAGAAAAAAAAACCACATTAGGCCAGTGTTCCCATAAACCACATATGCAAGAAGAAGAAGAAAAAAGGCCACAGTATTACCATGCAAGCATGTGAAATATAATATGATAAGATACATGCAGCAGTCACAAAATCATGTATTTTTTCTGCCCTGCAGATGCAGTTTGACCTCTTCCTAACCTGCTGGGATGAGCTTGTATTCCTCTCATTACCTGGAGCTGCACCTCCACCCTGCCCCTTGGCCTTCCTCTATTTCAGCAGACAGTCTGGAGTTGAACCCCAGCCAGCATATAAACAGGTCTGACAGCTCTTTCCCACAGGCCAGGGCACTCCGGCTCCATGGCCATCCACGGCCGCCCAAGGTCTGCTTGGCATCTAGGTGGTTATGTTGGCTCATTGTCTTGTGAATGTGTGTACAGGTTTGAAGAAAAGCTGCCCAGCCAGGTGTCAAGGGAGCAGTGCTCTTATATTGCAGAGTGCAGCATCCTTGTTTTGCAGGTCAGCTAAGGTCTAGTACACTTGTTAGGGCAGCTATTTCTCACAAAAGAAGGATATTATTGAATGTCTTGGTCATTCTGACCACCCACACGTAAATGTTACCATAATGTGTTGTGGCACGCATAACTATTATATATTTGTAAGTATATGAAAGCCTACAGAAAACAAATATTTAGAGACAAATGGACTGAGCCTCCATTCTTGGCCTTGCACTTTTTTTGTTTATGTCCATGAAGTCAATCCATTCGTTTTCCAAACAGCCTCTTGAGTCATCTTGGAATAATAATCATCTTAATAATAATAAATACAAATAAAGTACCATTATTAAATTGTTGTGTACTACATAAATGTTGTTGTGTCATGAAATTTAGTTTTAAGAGTTTTTCAGGCGAGAATGTAATTGTTTAAAACTCAAATCTGCGGTTTATTTATAAAGATAGCACCTATTTGAAAATTTGCTATGCCAATTTTGGAGCTCCAGGCTATCAGCGGGCGCTCAGTGCTCATGTATCTGCCGAGAGCAGCCTCAGCTCAGCTAGTCCTTCTGACATTTGCCGCTGGCTCTGATGTCTCTGTAGTGATTAAACATGAGACACAATTCGTTTTGGGTTGGCTATATTTAACAGGCATTCGTGGTCTCATGAATCTATTATTTGTTCCTGGTCATATCGTTTTGGCTGAGCACAAAGTTATGTTTTGAACTTTACCGTAGTACAGCACTGACTTCGTAGCATACGTTTGACTGAACTGTTTGCTTTTGTCTTTATTTCCTCTTATATAAGCCTCTTATACTTTGTACTTATACTTTTATAATGGCTATTATTGTTCATTAAAACTGACATTTAACAAAAAGAGGCAGAGTTGTACTTATTGTCGCGGTTCATCGTCGATCGCTACTTTCCGGCATACACCACGCCTACCAAGTAAGGGTACTATTGGCAGTGGAAACGCAAGCCTGATCAGGGTTACCCGTACCGAATCGTACTGTACTGAACTGTACTGTACCATACTGCTCAGTGGAAACGAGCCATAAGTGTCTGAAAGCTTTACATTCAGTTCACACTTAAGCATATTCTTTTAAAGTATATTATTTCTGTAATGAGTATATTTAAAAAAATATTGAATTGTACTTCTTTTCACAAACACATTTTATATTTCACCCAAAAATGAAACTTTATGTTGTTTGAAATTCAAAAACTGCCAATGGTTTTCTGTAAGGGGTAGGTTGAGGTGTACAGTTTGCACAGTAGAAAAAAAAACCACATTAGGCCAGTGTTCCCATAAACCACATATGCAAGAAGAAGAAGAAAAAAGGCCACAGTATTACCATGCAAGCATGTGAAATATAATATGATAAGATACATGCAGCAGTCACAAAATCATGTATTTTTTCTGCCCTGCAGATGCAGTTTGACCTCTTCCTAACCTGCTGGGATGAGCTTGTATTCCTCTCATTACCTGGAGCTGCACCTCCACCCTGCCCCTTGGCCTTCCTCTATTTCAGCAGACAGTCTGGAGTTGAACCCCAGCCAGCATATAAACAGGTCTGACAGCTCTTTCCCACAGGCCAGGGCACTCCGGCTCCATGGCCATCCACGGCCGCCCAAGGTCTGCTTGGCATCTAGGTGGTTATGTTGGCTCATTGTCTTGTGAATGTGTGTACAGGTTTGAAGAAAAGCTGCCCAGCCAGGTGTCAAGGGAGCAGTGCTCTTATATTGCAGAGTGCAGCATCCTTGTTTTGCAGGTCAGCTAAGGTCTAGTACACTTACTTGTTTGGGCAGATATTTTTCACAAAAGAAGGATATTATTGAACGTCTTGGTCATTCTGACCACCCACACCAAGAGTGGTTGTGGCACGCATAACTATTATATGTGTTTTTAAAACGCTGAAGGCCTGTACAGAAAACTGATATTTACAGACTTTACTTTTTAAATACTAGGAAGGAAATGCATCATCAAAGTAAAGTATATGATCAGAATTTGTTCATATATAGGACTATTCCCATAGGGGTGCATGAAAACAGTAAAGGCTTAAATGGAATACAAACCAAAGCAACTAAACGCCCTTAACATTGCAATCTGGTTCATCAAACAAAGGCTAAATATGTGACCTTTACAGACTATGATTATGAGTTCATAAAAAAAATGTTAACCTGAATAATTGTGAAGTGCTTAAAATGACTAATTAAGCTATTTTGCCACAACATTTGAAAATGTAAAAAAAGAGCATTAGATACTACATGAACTGAAGTTTAATAACATGTTAGCATTCAAAAGTACATTAACAAATCCGATTTTAATCATTGTATAATTTCTGTTTAAATCATTTGTAGATTTTTTTAAAGTGATTAATCATATGAATTGACACTTGTAAGCATCAACTAATGATCTGAGTATTGTCAAATGTTTGTTAAGGATTTATTAATGAATATTTTAATCATTGTAAACCATCTGTCAATATCATTGGAAGATTTTCAAGAAGTACATGATCATGTGAATTGAAACTTTAATGACATTTATAAGCATTTCAGTTTACATGAAATAATGATCTGTTAATCAATAGGCAATGTTTAATGATTTCATTAGTAAACATTAACAAGCACATTATTCATATTTCTGGCTATGTGGATATACGTTAACTATAATGATACTGATCTTTTCAGTATTATATAATGTCTGTAAATTATTTATTAAAGTATAAAGTTATTATAAACCGTCATCAAAATATTTTATTATACTCCATTTAATGTCAAAGAAGGTTGGATGTAATAAAACACCCACAGATGTAGCAGAAAACATATGGGTCATGTTGAAATCAGGATTAGGCATAAATCATTCATGTAAAACTCAACTGAGAATTGAACAAATACTTGTAAGCTGGCTCAGGGGAAGACTGGAATAATGTATTTGTGGCAGCTTTTCTGCTGATTAAGGGATAATACAAGACTTTTTCGCCTTACAAATGGTTGTCGAAAACAAAAATGCTATGAAATGCAAATTATATTTTTGTGTGAAAGTATGACATGTTCAAGCAAAGCAGGCACTATTTTTGGAATCTGAACCCCAAAATAAGTAAGAAACAAGCAAATGATGCAGGGCGGTTTAATAAGCACAGTCTGTATACAGGATATAACATAATAAGCACCATTCCAATGCATTTAGCACCTGGTTAAACTGGATTGCGATTGATTATGAATAAGATGCAGGTTTTTACACATTATTCACAAAAGTCTGTGAAAAAGTCTGCAACTGTTTAGTGAATTCGTCCCTTAACTTTTATCTGTTCCTTTTGTCATATTACACATCATCCTAACACATAGGTGAGCCACGACAGATGATGGAGTTCAGGCTCATGTTTGCATGGTCCTGTGTGTGATTCCTTTAGAGCTGAACTACTAGAGCTTAACCTCTATGGTTGGAGAAACAGAGAGAGAGAGAGAGAGAGAGAGAGAGAGAGAGAGAGAGAAAGAGAAACAGAAAGAGAAAGAGAAAGAGAAAGAGAGAAAGAACTGGAGCACACAGAGGAGGGAATTTCCTCAGCCTTGTTATTCTGGCCTGTTGTCTCAGTGGAGTTTGCCACCACTCAGGGATGATGAAAGGGGGGCTTGTGCACCCCTCTGTCTACCTTCATAGCCCCTCTTCAGCTGACTGCTTTTTAATTAAGGAGGAGAGAAAGCACAGTATGGCAGCTAGCCCCTGGGAATTGAATTTCATTTTCTTTTCCTAATGTATGTATCTGTTTGTGACTGGATTGTCTTTATAGTCTATTCTGTTGCCACTGATAAAAGGGAAAACCGAGATGGTCTGTATAGTAAATCACAGTAATGTTCACAAGAGAGCATGGCGGGATTTCGGAAGCGTTGTATGCTAATAGTGAGTGTATTCGTAGCGGTAGGAAAATGTTTGTGTCTGCTTGAGTGTGTACATTTCTAAGCACTCGTACAGCGGTGTTGTGTGCCATGTTGGTTTTGATTAACTCAGATATTGCTCTACTTTTCTGGTCACACCTGATATGCTGATAACGTCTGTGACGTTAAACTTCTCAAGTGCATCTGGTTTCCGTAAGCAGAGATTTGGCAGCGACTGCTGGTATTTAAATGTAAAATATGGCTTGCTTTGTCGTGCTACCCTGGGGTTTAGTCCCATCTGTTGCTGTCAAAAGTAGCACTAAATAAAGACCATCCTCCGTGTATCTGTGGATGACAGGAATAATTTGACTTCTAAAACAGGATTAGTCATGTAAGGGGAAAAAAAACGAAGCACTCTGATGGTGGAGATAAAGGATATTTAAACGATTCAGCAGTGACAGCACTATCAGAGCTCTATTTTGAGGCTGAAAAAAAATTTGATTCCGTTAAAAGAAAAAAACCAAAGCAGCATATATTGTTGAATTTTGCTTTTCGTACAAATAGTCGTTCAATAGATATTGGATGTGTTACTAGGACTACACCTCAGCACTTTAATCACGCATAAACCTTAGTCAGGTTAGACGCTGTATTGAATTTAACCAGTGGTGGACGAAGTACACAAATCAAGTACTTGAGTAAAAGTACAGATCTGTATAATAAAATATTACTCCAGTAAATGTAATTTTCAATTTTACTCGAGTGAAAGTACAAAAGTACTTGATTTTTGATGTGCTTAAGTAAAAAGTACCGATAGATGAATGTTTATTTTGCAGTTTTATATAGGCTACTTTTATCATTTAATTTTATATTAGCATATCTTTTTTTTATAATCGTACTGCTGAAAATACCTGGGATTTTCCCAAAATAACCAATAAGGAAATAATTAATAGAATAAGGAAAATATAATTAGATTTTCATAATGATTTATTTCTTCTCAAACCTTGTCTGTGGTGTAAAAACACCCCTGGCCACTTTGATAATTACTGTAGTTACCATGTTCTGAACATCACATCCTTTCTTTTTCCCTCAGATGTAATCTATCTAGGTGTTTGAATAAAAATATTTGGAGTTTATTTAAAAAAAATACCTCAATTTAGCACCAGCAAGCTCGTTAGCTAGACAGTTAGTATCAGCTAACATAATTGACTTATTTTCAGCATGGTTATGAATAAACATTTGTCTACTCGGCTAGTTGATCCAGATACATAGTAACTTAGGCTATGTGTGCTGACAAACAATATAAAAAGATAAAAAGAGTAGGGCTAAATGCATAGCATTTTAGTAAAACTGCTAACGTTACAGCAGCGGGGAAGATTAACGTGCATGAGTGCATGAGTTTAATCTGTGTTATTTTAATGTTTTTTTTACCTAAAACATAGAGACTCTGATGTCGATGTGTCTGCATTCAAGAATTTCAGTTGGCTTAAACAGATCACCCTTTACAGCAGATTTAGTTCACAAACAACTGACAGCTTTGACCTAAATATGATTTTCAGTTACAATATTTAATCCTAAAATTCAACATTAGTAACTTACTTTTAACAGCATCAGACGCGCGTGTGCTCACAAGATCTCCAGGTTCTTACTTGTGAATTCAGTTCACTGGAGACTCGCACTAAATGGATCATTTAAATCAGTGTGTTGTCGACTCTAGAACAGCTGCAATCGGATCATTCCAATTCATGAATGAATCGTTTGGTGCGATTTAAAAGGTTCATTGAAAAGAATCAGTTAATTCATGAATCAGACACCGCTTCTGCGTCTCGGTGCACGTGATATATTATAAGGAGTAACGATAAGTTTTATGAAATGTAGTGAAGTAAAAAGTATGATCTTATGCTTTGGAATGTAATGAAGTAAAAGTAAAAGTTACTCAAAATAAAACTACTCTAGTAAAGTACAGATACTTGAAAAATGTACTCAAGTACAGTAACAAAGTAAAACTACTCTGTTACTGTACAGCACTGAATTTAACACGAATAAAATCGATGTTGTGAGGGATAGACTTATAGTCTTTATAATGGCACACACTGTGTAAGGGTTCCAAACTGTGTACTTTTCACAACTTCTAACTTTCAAAATGTTTTATGAAGTATTTGTCCACTGCATTTTTTTTTTTTACAGAAGGATGTTTCATCAGCTGAACATTTGGCATGTTGTTAAACAACAGTACATCTGTTGAACGCACTGTACTTCTGTTCTTCACAACCCCGTTTTCATTCCTGTCAAAAATTAAGTATGGCACTACCCTGACTAAGGTCTATAGTTCAGGAAAAAATAAAAATAATCAATCCGATCTCATGAGAAAGCATAAGTATTTTATGATCATTCAAATCCATACAAAATTTCCACCAATTTGCCAAAGCGTAATAATGTCACAACTGCCTTGAGAGTTTGTTGGAAAAACGAAAGAAAAAAATGACATAACGCACTATAAAAGCACTTGTAATCCATATAACACGTGTGCTATATTCCAAGTCAAACGATACTGTTGTGCGAGAAACAGACTGAAATGTAATTCATTATTCAAATTTTGGCCTCTGCTGAAGCTCATGTCTAGCCTTTAACCAGTGGTGGACGAAGTACACAAATCAAGTACTTGAGTAAAAGTACAGATCTGTATAATAAAATATTACTCCAGTAAATGTAATTTTCAATTTTACTCGAGTGAAAGTACAAAAGTACTTGATTTTTGATGTGCTTAAGTAAAAAGTACCGATAGATGAATGTTTATTTTGCAGTTTTATATAGGCTACTTTTATCATTTAATTTTATATTAGCATATCTTTTTTTTATAATCGTACTGCTCAAAATACCTGGGATTTTCCCAAAATAACCAATAAGGAAATAATTAATAGAATAAGGAAAATATAATTAGATTTTCATAATGATTTATTTCTTCTCAAACCTTGTCTGTGGTGTAAAAACACCCCTGGCCACTTTGATAATTACTGTAGTTACCATGTTCTGAACATCACATCCTTTCTTTTTCCCTCAGATGTAATCTATCTAGGTGTTTGAATAAAAATATTTGGAGTTTATTTAAAAAAAATACCTTCAATTTAGCACCAGCAAGCTCGTTAGCTAGACAGTTAG
>NW_015505952.1:169676-178962 GCF_001515645.1 Sinocyclocheilus grahami
TCACAAACAACTGACAGCTTTGACCTAAATATGATTTTCAGTTACAATATTTAATCCTAAAATTCAACATTAGTAACTTACTTTTAACAGCATCAGACGCGCGTGTGCTCACAAGATCTCCAGGTTCTTACTTGTGAATTCAGTTCACTGGAGACTCGCACTAAATGGATCATTTAAATCAGTGTGTTGTCGACTCTAGAACAGCTGCAATCGGATCATTCCAATTCATGAATGAATCGTTTGGTGCGATTTAAAAGGTTCATTGAAAAGAATCAGTTAATTCATGAATCAGACACCGCTTCTGCGTCTCGGTGCACGTGATATATTATAAGGAGTAACGATAAGTTTTATGAAATGTAGTGAAGTAAAAAGTATGATCTTATGCTTTGGAATGTAATGAAGTAAAAGTAAAAGTTACTCAAAATAAAACTACTCTAGTAAAGTACAGATACTTGAAAAATGTACTCAAGTACAGTAACAAAGTAAAACTACTCTGTTACTGTACAGCACTGAATTTAACACGAATAAAATCGATGTTGTGAGGGATAGACTTATAGTCTTTATAATGGCACACACTGTGTAAGGGTTCCAAACTGTGTACTTTTCACAACTTCTAACTTTCAAAATGTTTTATGAAGTATTTGTCCACTGCATTTTTTTTTTTTACAGAAGGATGTTTCATCAGCTGAACATTTGGCATGTTGTTAAACAACAGTACATCTGTTGAACGCACTGTACTTCTGTTCTTCACAACCCCGTTTTCATTCCTGTCAAAAATTAAGTATGGCACTACCCTGACTAAGGTCTATAGTTCAGGAAAAAATAAAAATAATCAATCCGATCTCATGAGAAAGCATAAGTATTTTATGATCATTCAAATCCATACAAAATTTCCACCAATTTGCCAAAGCGTAATAATGTCACAACTGCCTTGAGAGTTTGTTGGAAAAACATTTTGGAAAAAGAAAAAAATGACATAACGCACTATAAAAGCACTTGTAATCCATATAACACGTGTGCTATATTCCAAGTCAAACGATACTGTTGTGCGAGAAACAGACTGAAATGTAATTCATTATTCAAATTTTGGCCTCTGCTGAAGCTCATGTCTAGCCTGATTTTTTTTCATGCTAGGTGTGAAAATGGTATGTGACAAAGCACAGTTGATACTTGGGTACAGACAACTTGTAATAAATCACTTGCAGCGAACAAGTCATATGGAACACTTGTATTATGCCTCCAGTGTGTCTCATCTTGTTTATTTTCTCAAAAACTTCTGCTTTTGTGTTCCATGAAAAAAAAAAAAAAAAAAAACGGGTTTTGAATGAGATTTTTTTTTAAATAAATAGTGACATACTTTCATTTTTGAATGAATTATATCACATGTGCCAAATCATGTGAATGTACTGTATAAAGGACCTTCAAGAGTCTGAACTTTTTGATGGACAATTCACATACTAATTATTATTTTATTATTTTCCCCAAAAGTAATTATAATTTAAATCAAGGCATGTTGAGCAGCAAATTATCCCACAACTTTTTAAAATGGCATGTTGTGAACTTCGACAAGCTTTTGAATACAAATGTTGGACACGCTAATAAAGTGCAAACAATCGTTTCTCACAACATGGCAAAATGCAGATTAACAAAAACACACCAAACACTTCCACTAATTCATCCCTGGATAATCCCCATATTTCCATTTTACACCACTGATTTCACAGCCCATAATGAGAAACTTGATTCATATTTGACTTTTTTATTACTCATGAGTTACTGACGGTAAAATTAATTTCTGTCAACCCATTGATTTAATCAAGGGCTTGAACTGTAGAACATTTCAGTTGATTATATTCTATTGGAATTTCTTTCATTGTCAGGTTTTCATTGCACTTTTATTGTCCTTTGCATGAGGCCTATCTGAACAGTCAAGAGAAGAGCGGATGCGGCACATTGATTATCAAAATAAATCTTTTGAAAATATTTTTACGCATATGAAGATGATGACAAATGAAGTGAGATGTGCATGATGGTGCCAAGTCACCTTATGTGAAAAGAACATCAACAATGATTTTCAACTAGTAACCACTTTCCAGGTTTTGAATTTCACAGACACTGCCAACCCTTTAAGACTCAAAATGAAGTTAAAGCTTTTAGCCCATACCTGTTAGCTTCAAGGCCATCTGTAAACTAGATTTCCCATAAAAAAGATGTTGACTTTTAGAAGATAAACACTTTCCAAATGCAGTATGGGCCAAAAATATTGATGCATAATCTTGCATTCCAGGGACGTCCACATTTTTGTCCAATAAAATGCTCTCTAGAATGATAATATACCCTGTCCCATGATATAAACAGCCTCTGACTATAGCACAGAGTTCATAGCTATGATGTAAACTAAATATTACTACCCATTTTGTTTTGTTCTGCCCCAACTTTCTGCTGGGAAAATACATCAACATAGAAAAGAAAACTGTTCTCGTTAAGGCATTTCATTAGGTCTTTAAAGGTCATTATATATTTATGATGAACATTCACAAAATAACCAGCTTTGAAGTGCAACAGGCCTCCAGCAAATGACCCCTGATTTTGAACAAGAGCAGTTGATACATTCATTAAATAGAAAAAAACGAATGAAAGTATAATGTTTTCCACTACCTACAATGAAATAAACAACTGTGGATGTGGACTACTGGATTCATCAGGTATTCAAATAAAATTACACTAGCTCCCTTGCAACACCCTAATTTAATACAGTACACTAAGCACATAAGCTTTAGTCAAATACCGTACATGGCCAATAGAGAATTATTTAATAAGGGAGAGCATGCATTAATTTGTATCTCACATGGGCTATGGAAGCCTTAGGCCATGCACTGTTCTCTTTGACAAGATAAGATTTATTAAATGGACCAGACATGACCACATCAAAACTTTGACCAACCTACAGATCGAAAAATTTGAATCATGAACCCTTGTGACACATTAATCCTTGCTAGGGGCTTCCTTTCATGAAAATGTATTAAGGGTATAGCATACTCTGTAATTTCCCCACTTTCTTCCCATTGAGGCCGAGCTATCCAGCATAAAATTAGCAAAATGAGATACTGTATTTACTCTGGGTAATCATAAAATGGCAACCTCTGTATTAAATACAAAGTTATTTAATGAAACTCTAGATGGCGCAGGCCAGTAGGTTCTAACTCAATCTAATATAATCAATAATTTTTTTTATATTGCACAGCCGATTGGTTTCTTTTCGCATCAGCAGCCAATGAGCTTGCTGTTCAACATTCAAATGCTTGGCTAGTTGCTTGCTGTAGCAGTTGCAGCATGCTTCAGAAACCCTCCAACTTCCCCAGCTCCACCTGTATAGATCTGCTACGGGGTGATTTCACATACTGACTATTTAATTTAGAATTTAGTGTTTAATAACTTTATACATTTCTGTATATTTAATTTCCCACTTGCTGAAGGGAACAGGTAGCTAAATATGACATTTATTATAATGGGTTTATGTGATACTTTGTTTTTGAGAATTGAGGGAGAGAAATGAGTGAGAGAAATTAACCGAAATGATGCCTTAAAAATAATTCACATCTTAATGAATATAGTTTGAATATCAATTATATTTAGCTGTGCTGTGAAGCAGGGAGGCTACAAACTGATTTAATTTTGTTGATGAAAATTATTTTTTGTTTTGATTAAAAACATTTTGTTATTGTTTGCATCAAAATTAAACTTTCTTCTTTGACATATTCAAAGTTAAATAAAAATACTTTAATGTAATACCGTTCACTTTCTCTTTACAGCAATAACTACCATTTCTGTCCTTTAGTGTGACATAATGTCCTATGGTGTGCCACATAAAAGAACTAAAGATTTAAACTCAAAACATATTAAAGAACAGTTGAGTATTGCGGAAGGGGAGATATTAATCATCACTCATCTTGAAATGGTATAATTTTCAGCAATTTTGAGCAGATGACAGCAAAGTTTGTCTCGTTGTCAAAGTTCATCTTGAAAATGTCCAACAAGTCATGGGGAAAAAATAATTTTATTCATAATTTCACATTAAATAAATAACACTATATGAAAATATGTGGCTAGCAATAAAGATAAATCTCTCTCATGCTATTTGCATAATATTGTTTTACATATATTATTATTTATTTATTTTTTCCTGTCACACCGATGGACACATTTATGGTACAGTTCAGTAAAAATGTTCATAAAAACAGTGAAAATTTTGAAAAAGTTAGTTACCCCTTATATTTGTTCAAACATCAGGCTCCACTCTTTAAAAAAAAATATTTTACAAAAAAAGCATTATTTTTTACTGCATATTTGTCAACTACCTATATATATATATATAGGTATATATATATATTACAGCTGACCCGTGTTACAACCATCCTCAGTCACCTCGTATATATATATATATATATATATATACTTTTTTAATAAATCTGCAAAAATGTCAACAATTCTGTGTTTTTCTGTCAATATGGGGTGCTGTGTTTACATTAATGAGGGAAAAAAATTAACTTAAATGATTTTAGCAAATGGCTGCAATATAACAAAGAGTGAAAAATTTAAGGGGGTCTGAATACTTTCCATACCCACCGTATATATATATAAAATGCTCAAGAAGCGAAAAGCTGAAAAAACAGTGTGATGCTGTGTAACAGTCAAAAAATTGTGTCTGAGTCGAATACATGGACCAGCAATGGACCAAAATCTTACACAGATAAAAGTCAAAATTGCATCCTGGGAGAATGTCTCCTCAGAAGTGTTCACTTTGAGGTATAACATAAATTATTTCTTCTTTATCATTGTAAAGCAGATGGCAAGGATGAGAGAGAGAAACAAGACCTAGCAGACCAGAAAGCAGGGACACATTATTTGTTAACAGAATTTCAAAGGTCTGATGCAGATTTAGAAGGACACTTTCATTCGTTCCATCTTGAAGGTCTAGACATTTTAGACATTGCACATTAAAGGTGCAGTAGGAGATCTTGGAAAATGCTAATAGCACTGAAAGCGAATGTCCCACCCTCCTTGCAATCGCCGTCCAAAGCCACGCCCCCTGAACGCATTTACGCTCACAGACCAGAATACCAGAGACAACATTACTACAATTAGGCTATATCAGCGGTTCCCAATTCCAGTCCTCGCGCGCCCCATTAAAGTGTGTGGTACATACATTTAAATAGTATTTATTCAAGTACGTCTCCGTACTCCGTGAGCTACCGAACAAACCTACCATCGAAGAAAACCCATTGATATGAAGGCTGGATTTGTGCGGTGCTAACGTTCAAAAGCATCAGTTTTCAAATCTCCTAGCATATTAAAATTGTTTTGAAGTCATAATATGATATGCTTCAAGTAATTGTGCGAAAATTATGCTTTATTAATCAAAACTCTGTAAATGTGTGTGAAAAGGAATAGAAGGTGTTAGAGTTTTACTACCTCTAGAGTTCATTTATTTTGGAAACTGCAGTGATATGTACTTATTGGTACGTATTTCGAGTCTCGTGAAAATGGGAACGTTTTTGCCATGAGACCGGGTTGGATTATATCGATCGGAACACAGTTCATGCACGTAGCTCACTTCTAATGAGCTGGTTATCTGAATCGGGTGTGTTAACTAAGCGAGACATGCAAAATATGCAGAGCGGGGTGGCGCAAGGACTGGAATTGGGAACTGCTGGGCATGTGTCATGTGTTATTCCCCAGTGATTAAAAGTACTACAATACCAGGAAGGAAGATTGGGTTGTTGATGTTTGTCTGCCATTCTCGCTCTGTCTGCACAGCGTGCGTGAAGGCGCTGATGACGTATCCTGTCTGCGCGAACTGGGTGCGCAGAGGTATGCTAATACATACGTTGACAGGCAGGTAGGAAAGCCAATCAAAACCGAAAATTTCTTGGACAATCACCTATTGCCTTTGACCTTTAAGGTTTAAGACTCATAAAAAAAGGCTTCACATGTTTGTAGAGCCAGACTGGATGGATAAAATCAAGTCCTGGTCATTTTCTCATTGGATATCCAATTTTACTGCAAATAACTTTACACTGTTAAAATGAAATGGGGTTTGAAAGCAATCATGTGGTTTCACTCAATGCAACATATGATGTTGAAAGCATAATGCAATCATCTTCAATTACCTCCCGAACTCAAACTATTCATTTTGTATTATGTATGGAGTCATCATTTCAAGGAATAGTTCAATACATTTTCAGTGATCTTGTTTGAACTGAATCCATCACCTCTTTAATTAGCAGACACCAGATGGCAACACACAAAAAAACAGCTTGAATTAGCCACTAATTGCCAGGCAACCTTTCAACTTTCCACAATTCCAGTCAACATTAGAAAGGGCACAAAGCATATTGAGAGAGCATGGTTAACATAGGTGTCAAGCTAACAATTAATCTGCCGCTGCTTTGAAATGCACAGGATATGCCCAGCTCTGTCTGATAAAGAGAGACTAAAGGAGCACTAGATCCCAAGCTGAAGTCCATCTGCTTTGAAGAAGTTCAATATATTGTAAAATGACCAACATAATTTCAAAGGTCTGATGCAGATTTAGAAGGACACTTTCATTCGTTCCATCTTGAAGGTCTAGACATTTTAGACATTGCACATTAAAGGTGCAGTAGGAGATCTTGGAAAATGCTAATAGCACTGAAAGCGAATGTCCCACCCTCCTTGCAATCGCCGTCCAAAGCCACGCCCCCTGAACGCATTTACGCTCACAGACCAGAATACCAGAGACAACATTACTACAATTAGGCTATATCAGCGGTTCCCAATTCCAGTCCTCGCGCGCCCCATTAAAGTGTGTGGTACATACATTTAAATAGTATTTATTCAAGTACGTCTCCGTACTCCGTGAGCTACCGAACAAACCTACCATCGAAGAAAACCCATTGATATGAAGGCTGGATTTGTGCGGTGCTAACGTTCAAAAGCATCAGTTTTCAAATCTCCTAGCATATTAAAATTGTTTTGAAGTCATAATATGATATGCTTCAAGTAATTGTGCGAAAATTATGCTTTATTAATCAAAACTCTGTAAATGTGTGTGAAAAGGAATAGAAGGTGTTAGAGTTTTACTACCTCTAGAGTTCATTTATTTTGGAAACTGCAGTGATATGTACTTATTGGTACGTATTTCGAGTCTCGTGAAAATGGGAACGTTTTTGCCATGAGACCGGGTTGGATTATATCGATCGGAACACAGTTCATGCACGTAGCTCACTTCTAATGAGCTGGTTATCTGAATCGGGTGTGTTAACTAAGCGAGACATGCAAAATATGCAGAGCGGGGTGGCGCAAGGACTGGAATTGGGAACTGCTGGGCATGTGTCATGTGTTATTCCCCAGTGATTAAAAGTACTACAATACCAGGAAGGAAGATTGGGTTGTTGATGTTTGTCTGCCATTCTCGCTCTGTCTGCACAGCGTGCGTGAAGGCGCTGATGACGTATCCTGTCTGCGCGAACTGGGTGCGCAGAGGTATGCTAATACATACGTTGACAGGCAGGTAGGAAAGCCAATCAAAACCGAAAATTTCTTGGACAATCACCTATTGCCTTTGACCTTTAAGGTTTAAGACTCATAAAAAAAGGCTTCACATGTTTGTAGAGCCAGACTGGATGGATAAAATCAAGTCCTGGTCATTTTCTCATTGGATATCCAATTTTACTGCAAATAACTTTACACTGTTAAAATGAAATGGGGTTTGAAAGCAATCATGTGGTTTCACTCAATGCAACATATGATGTTGAAAGCATAATGCAATCATCTTCAATTACCTCCCGAACTCAAACTATTCATTTTGTATTATGTATGGAGTCATCATTTCAAGGAATAGTTCAATACATTTTCAGTGATCTTGTTTGAACTGAATCCATCACCTCTTTAATTAGCAGACACCAGATGGCAACACACAAAAAAACAGCTTGAATTAGCCACTAATTGCCAGGCAACCTTTCAACTTTCCACAATTCCAGTCAACATTAGAAAGGGCACAAAGCATATTGAGAGAGCATGGTTAACATAGGTGTCAAGCTAACAATTAATCTGCCGCTGCTTTGAAATGCACAGGATATGCCCAGCTCTGTCTGATAAAGAGAGACTAAAGGAGCACTAGATCCCAAGCTGAAGTATATGGGCAATTAGCCTGTCCATCTGCTTTGAAGAAGTTCAATATATTGTAAAATGACCAACATATATGTTTCATCACGCCAAAATTAGCAGGAGAGACTTGTTCAGAGAGCTGACTCTGGAGTTTTGTGGAAATGATTGGCTGCATCCCAATTAGCATGCTATGCCTTCTATATAGCAGAATAAATTAAGATTAGTGTAATCATAGTACATGGAAAGAAGTGTCAAACATTCACATGGGATTTTCAAAGTCTCCCCTATACTAAATTTTGCTGCTGTATCATATTTGCTACGCAAACGTCTAAGGCCTGTAAAATATCAACATGATCAAAACTTTGCTGTTGTATATCTATATTCATAAACATTATATTTTGTCTTTAGCGTTAGTTTCTTGCATACTTGTTTTTTCTTTTGAAAAATCCTATTACAATGCCAATATCAAATATGATACATAAGGCTTTTGAGGAACATCTATCAACTATTATTGTATTGCATTATGTTTTGCACAGAGCATTGATCATAAAACTAAGCATTTAATAAATATCATAATAAGACATATTTTTGGGAGATATAGTGATAACTGATATGTATATATCAAGTAAGTAGTCTGCTATACTGTTATAAAGATCGTCTAGGTTACTTGTGTAACCCTCATTCCCTGAAGGTGACTGAACGAATTGGGATCTCGCCCGAGAGCCCAATCACCTTCGAGGGTAAACTAAACAAGCCAATGACAGTTGGCGTGCGTGTTTCGCCACACGCCTATAGCCTCCACTAACCAGTGGGCAAGTCTTTGTTTGGAGACAGCCTTTCCCTTCTGCTGACCTCCAAAGCAGACAAAGAGCTGGTCTGAGGTCCTGAAGCTCCGCGTACAGTCCACGTAAATGCGCAGAGCGCAAACGGGACAGAGCAGAGCGATGGCTGGGTCTGCCTCTCCCGGGGCAGCGCTTGCAAGTTCACCACCTGATCCCTGATAGGCGTGGTGGGAACTTTGGGCACATATCCGGGCCGGGGTCTCAGGACAATATGAGAGTTACCCGTTCCGAATTCTAGGCACGAATCGTCAACCGAAAATGCCTGCAGGTCCCCTACCCTCTTGACCGAGGCCAAT
>NW_015505952.1:180752-187235 GCF_001515645.1 Sinocyclocheilus grahami
TTTAGCCTCCTTGCCCCTCTGAGAAACCTGATGATCAGGTCGTGCTTCCCTAGAGACTTACCGTCTACTGCATCGTGATGTGCGGCAATGACGGCAACATACACTTTCAGGGTGGAGGGAGACAGCCTTCGCTCCAAGCCATCCTGCAGGAAAGAAAGCACGACTGCGATCGGGCATCTACGGGGGTCTTCCAGGCGGGAAGGGCACCAACCGACGAACAGGTTCCACTTCAGGCTGTAAGCGTGTCTGGTAGACGGGGCTCTAGCTGAAGCGATGGTGTTTACTACCGCTGGAGGTAGCCCACCTAGAACCTCCGCGTCCCGTCCAGGGACCATAAGTGTAGATTCCACAAGTCTGGACGCGGGTGCCAGAGGGTGCCCCCTCTCTGAGAAAGGAGATCCCTCCTCAGAGGAATTCGCCAAGGAGGGGCTGTCGCGAGGAGCATCAGTTCGGGGAACCAAGTCCGACTGGGCCCGTATGGCGCCACCAAGAGGACCTGCTCCTCGTCCTCCCTGACCTTGCACAGTGTCTGTGCGAGAAGGCTCACTGGGGGAAAAGCGTATTTGCGTAGGCCCCGAGGCCAGCTGCACGCCAGTGCGTCCGTGCCGAGGGGTCCCTCGGCCAGGGAGTAAAACCACTGGCAATGGGACGTGTCCGGGGAGGCAAACAGGTCTACCTGAGCGTCCCCAAAGCGCCTCCAAATCAGCTGGACTGTC
Source organism: Sinocyclocheilus grahami (assembly GCF_001515645.1). NCBI lineage: Eukaryota > Metazoa > Chordata > Actinopteri > Cypriniformes > Cyprinidae > Sinocyclocheilus > Sinocyclocheilus grahami. The sequence goes on from NW_015505952.1 coordinate 181,469, forward strand.
TTGGGGTGGAGTTGCCATTCTCCCAGAAGGGCGGGCTGACGTGAGAGCTCGTCGGCTGCACGATTGAGCTCGCCTGGGATGTGAACGGCGCGAAGCGACCTCAGATGCTTCTGACTCCAGAGGAGAAGATGGTGGGCCAGTTGCGACATGCAACAGGAGCGTAGACCACCCTGGTGGTTGATGTACGCAACGGTTGCAGTGTTGTCCGTACGGACCAGTACGTGCTTGTCGTGTAGCAGCGATTTGAAGCGGCGCAGAGCCAGCCATACTGCTTGCAACTCGAGGCAGTTGATATGCCACTGTAGTCGGGGCCCCGACCAGAGCCCCGCAGCTGCATTCCCACTGCACATGGCACCCCAGCCCCTGGCGGAGGCATCTGTTGACACAACAACATGCCTGGATACTTGCCCAAGGGATACTCCTGTCCGAAGAAAGGCAAGATCTGTCCATGGGCTGAGGGTCTGACGGCAGAACGGGGTAACAGAAACCCGGTAAGTGCCGTGTCGCCATGGCCATCTCGGGACCCAGTCGTGAAGCCAACGCTGAAGCGGTCTCATATGAAGCAACCCGAGCGGCGTGACAGCGGCTGCGGATGCCATATGCCCCAGGAGCCTCTGAAACTATTTCAGTGGAACCGCCGTCCGCCGAAGGACCCCAGGCAGTTCAGCATCGACTGTGCACGTTCTACTGAGAGACGTGCCGAGAGGTTGACCGAGTCCAGCTCCATGCCGAGAAAAGAGATCCTTTGCACAGGGGAGAGTTTGCTCTTTTCCCAGTTGACCCTGAGGTCGATCGCTGTGAACCAATCAAAAGGACGGACGCATTGAAAGATGCGTTTCTGCGTCAACATCCTGAACGTGAGCTTGTGAAGGGCCCGGTTCAACACGCGCAGGTCCAGGTTTCAGCGTGCTGTAAGCCCAGGCACGAGAGGTAGCGATCATGACCATCAGATGGAGGCAGGAAACGACCGCATCCAGAAACGCACGAGCGGGAAGCCATCTTTAAAAAGACGCCCGTCGCTCGTGGAGCTCTTTTAGACATTTGCTCTTTTAGGAAAAAAGGAAACACTACCAGCCTGCCTCTGGCTGGAGAGAGTAGCCGTTTGCAGTAGGGGCGGCATTAAAGCGGAGACGTCAAGTCAGACACTTTCTGCTCCTGGTAATGACGCTCTTGCAGTGTTTGCATACATTCACATATGAAGTGAATTAGATGCAACATTTGTCATATACACATGTTTCATAAATGTTTTCATAAAGCAACAGAAACACTTTTTATACTGCTTAATACAGCGCCATCTGTTAATGAATAAGTTAAACATTAACATATGCTATTTAAATACCAATTAAGTGGGGGTGTGTATGCTTTCATCACTGTTTTTTGAACGTGACTCAATATAACAGTGCGACTACCTAAAAATGCTTTTACTGTTATAAAAACACAAATTTGTGAGCATCATTGGAATTGAATTGTTAGAATAAGCATGCAACACACATCGTGCTTGTCATCACAGAATGTAACCAATGAGAATAAAGAGTGTCGTCATCAAGGCTGTGCAAGAAATTGAACCGTATATATATATAGTTCCCTTTCGATACTTCACTCGTACTGCGTCTTGCTTAAGACGCATATGGGAAAAAGCCTTTTTTCTCCTGAAGTCTATTTCATTCACGCAGTGAAACTGCACGGCCATTGGTTCGTGCAGGGCTTTAAAAACGAACCAATGGCGCGGCAGCGAAGCTGCACGAGCCTATGGCGACGAAGCCCGCCAAAGTCCGCCAGAATGGGCGTGACATCTGGCTATATAAGCGGGCGCTCGCCACAGGATTCTCAGATTTTTTCTCCTTCAGCGACGACTCTACGTCTCAAGCTGATCCGAAGCCGCTCGCTGTTGACACACCTTCGCAGCTGGAATCAGGACCTCTCAGCTCGGCTGACCTGCTTTTCCGCTTCTTCAGCGACGCAGCAGTTCCAGTCCGGTTCCCCTGCCGCCATCCGGCGACTTCAAAGAGCTTCTAAAAGAGGAGCGGCGTTGTTGCAAATGCCGCGCCGTTATTGCAGCTCGTGCGGGTTTCCCCTTCATGCCGATGATGGCCACAAGGAGTGCATTTCCTGCTTGGGGAAACCCCATGCGGAAGCTGCGCTCATGGGAGCTATTTGCTCTCATTGCGAGAGTTTTAGTCTCGCCTCTCTCCACTCACAGATCGCTTTCTTTTCAGAGAGCGACTCCGCCCCCCGCGCCCTCCCGTTTTCTTCCTCCCAGGGACCTGTGAGGAAAAAACAGCGGGGCAAAGGGGTCGAGCGATCGGCCACGAGCGAGCTTACGCCGGCCCAGATCCCGCGTGCCTCGCTCTCGCCGCAGAGAGAGTGTTCACCCGTCCTTTTCTCCCAGTCTGATCAGCATCCCTCTGCTGATGCGAGCGACCTGATCTCGTTCAGGGGAAGTGGAGACGAGTTGCTTGATGACAGCATGTCACTGGCAGCATCGGATACAGAGGAGCTGTTGGGCTCGGAAAATGACCCCACCCCCTCGCCATCATCCGCGCCCAGCGCCACCAAAGACGGGACGGATACCGAGCTTCTCCATATCCTCTCCAAGGCGGTCAAAGAGCTGGGTTTAGAGTGGTCCCCTCCAGAGGAGCCCTCTCGCAGCCATCTGGACGAATGGTTCCTGCCGGGGCGCCGACAGGCCCCTCGTCAGCATACCTCTCCTTTCTTCCCGGAGGTCCACGACGAGCTCACCAGTTCATGGCGCATTCCATACTCCGCCCGCCTCCGTACTGCCTCTTCATCCTTCCTCACCTCCATCGACGGCACTGAAGAAAAGGGGTATGATAGGCCGCTTCCCCTAGATGAGTCAGTGGCCGAGCATCTCTGCCCGCCCACGGCCATCGGCTGGAGAGCAAAGGCCGCTCACCCATCTAAGCCGTGTAGGACTACTTCAGCTCTAGCTGGACGCGCCTACACCTCAGCCGGACAGGCGGCCGCGGCGCTTCATTCTATGGCGGTCCTTCAGGTCTTCCAGGCCAAAATCCTCGCATCCGCTGAGTCTGGCCAGGACTCCGCTACCCTCAGGGATCTGAGGAGCGTGATCGACCTGGCTCTACGCTCCACCAAGGCCACTGCGCAGGCGATTGGGAGATCGATGGCCAGCCTTGTGGTGCTCGAGCTCGCCGCAGAGAGAGTGTTCACCCGTCCTTTTCTCCCAGTCTGATCAGCATCCCTCTGCTGATGCGAGCGACCTGATCTCGTTCAGGGGAAGTGGAGACGAGTTGCTTGATGACAGCATGTCACTGGCAGCATCGGATACAGAGGAGCTGTTGGGCTCGGAAAATGACCCCACCCCCTCGCCATCATCCGCGCCCAGCGCCACCAAAGACGGGACGGATACCGAGCTTCTCCATATCCTCTCCAAGCCGGTCAAAGAGCTGGGTTTAGAGTGGTCCCCTCCAGAGGAGCCCTCTCGCAGCCATCTGGACGAATGGTTCCTGCCGGGGCGCCGACAGGCCCCTCGTCAGCATACCTCTCCATTCTTCCCGGAGGTCCACGACGAGCTCACCAGTTCATGGCGCATTCCATACTCCGCCCGCCTCCGTACTGCCTCTTCATCCTTCCTCACCTCCATCGACGGCACTGAAGAAAAGGGGTATGATAGGCCGCTTCCCCTAGATGAGTCAGTGGCCGAGCATCTCTGCCCGCCCACGGCCATCGGCTGGAGAGCAAAGGCCGCTCACCCATCTAAGCCGTGTAGGACTACTTCAGCTCTAGCTGGACGCGCCTACACCTCAGCCGGACAGGCGGCCGCGGCGCTTCATTCTATGGCGGTCCTTCAGGTCTTCCAGGCCAAAATCCTCGCATCCGCTGAGTCTGGCCAGGACTCCGCTACCCTCAGGGATCTGAGGAGCGTGATCGACCTGGCTCTACGCTCCACCAAGGCCACTGCGCAGGCGATTGGGAGATCGATGGCCAGCCTTGTGGTGCTCGAGCACCATTTATGGTTGATGCTGACGGAGATGAAGGACGTGGATAAGATCCCTTTCCTCGATGCTCCTGTCTCCCCCAAGAGCCTTTTCGGCCCAGTGGTCGAAGGGTTTGCTGAACGCTTCATGAAGGCACAGAAATCGTCCCAGGCTATGCAACATTTTCTGCCTAAGCGCTCCAGCTCCGCTGCCTTCTCAGCTCGCACAAAATCTGCGGCGACTCAGCAGCCTGCGAAACCAACGCCTGCCACCCCCGCTGTTCAGCCCGCTAAAGCGCAGCAGACGCGGGGACACTCTCGCTCGGCCAGACGCTACCCTCCTCCTAAGCGCCAGGGACCCCGACCCAAGATTGCGTTGGACCCAGCGCCTCAGGGTCCTCATCCTGATCCACGGGACAGGAAGAGGATGGGGTCAGATCTCGCCACGGCCGGACCGCCCCTCAAGCAGCCTCTCTTACACCTCTTGACACCTCGTTTAGCTCCGGGTACAGAGGAAAATGTGTTTTGGGCAAACAACAGGCCCGTTCATACGCACAAGTATCCGACCGCTGTGATAGCGGGAAAAATAATAAAACACAAAAATTTTCAAAAAGAGAGCAAACTTCCTCTTCCATCACTCGTACGTGTTCTGCCCCCATGCGGCCAATTCGCTCGAGAGACTGGTTCTTTTCCCTGGACCTGAAGGAGGCATAATTTCACATCCAGATAGCCCCTTGTCACAGGCCATTCTTGAGATTCACCTTCGAGGGTGTGGCTTATCAATATACAGTCCTTCCCTTCGGGCTGTCCCTGGCCCCCCGCACCTTTACGAAGTGGACGGACGCGGCTCCCTCCCAGAGCGAGTCTTAAACACAATTTCGGAGGCTAGAGCTCCGTCTTTGAGATGCCTCTATGCCTTAAAGTGGTCTTTTTTCTCCGCCTGGTGTTTAAACCGTGGCAAAGACCCTCTCACTTCCGAATTAGCAAAAGGTGCTGTCTTTTCTACAAGAGCTGCTGGATAAGGGTCGCTCCCCATTCACGCTCAAAGTCTATGTGGCGGCTATAGCAGCCTCTCATGTCCCTATTGAAGGCCAATCAGTGGGCAAAAATAGCGCGGTCATCCGCTTCCTAAAGGGTGCAAGGAGGCTGAATCCGCCTCGCCCCCCTACCGTCCCTTCATGGGACCTGCCCACTGTGCTGAGGGCCCTGAAGGGCCCCACTTTCGAGCCGCTACAAGCCGCCAACATTAGGTCGCTATCGCTAAAGACTGCTCTGCTTCTAGCACTAGCATCAGTAAAGCGAATAGGAGACCTGCAGGTGCTCTCAATTAACCCTGCCTGTCTGGAATTCGGGCCAAACGACTCTAAAGTCGTCCTGAAACCGAGGCACGGTTACGTACCTAAAGTGCTCTCCACTCCGTTCAGAGCGCTTCCTCTCCGCGCTTCCTCCAACTGAAGAGGACAGAGAGCTATCTCTGCTCTGCCTCGTCAGGGCGTTGAGAATCTATATTGAGAGTTCCGCTCCCTATAGGCGATCGGAACAACTCTTTGTTAGCTTCGGTAACCGCACCAAGGGGTTTCCTGTTGCGAAGCAAAGAATCTCTAGATGGATAGTAGACGCCATCTCGCTAGCATACTCTTCCTTGGGCCTCCAATGTCCCATTGGAGTACGGGCCCACTCGACTAGAGGCATTGCCTCGTCGTGGGCATGGTCCAGTGGTGTGTCCATTGCGGATATTTTTGAGGTGGCTGGCTGGGCCTCGTCGTCCACATTTGTGAGGTTTTATAACCTGGAAGTCCCGGCCTTACAGGC
>NW_015505952.1:187494-237212 GCF_001515645.1 Sinocyclocheilus grahami
GACTTCTCTATAAGCATTGGTTGCTTATGGAAGTTATACCTTTAGTCATTCCACTACATTAGCACAGCATGATTGGACTGTTCCCATATGCGTCTTAAGCAAGACGCAGTACGAGTGAAGTATCGAAAGGGAACGTACTCAGTTAACCTCGGTTCCCTGAGATACGGGAATGAGTACTGCATTGCTAGCCGTGCTATGTAGCTGCACGACTCAGTCGTCGCTTCAGTCGAAGTAAACCTGAGAATCCTGTGGCGAGCGCCCGCTTATATAGCCAGATGCCCTGCCCATTCTGGCGGGCTTTGGCGGGCTTCGTTGCCATAGGCTCATGCAGCTCCGCTGCTGCGCCATTGGTTCGTTTTTAAAGCCCTGCACGAACCAATGGCCGTGCAGTTTCACTGCGTGAATGAAATAGGCTTCAGTTCAGGAGAAAAAAGGCTTTTTCCCATTACCGCCACCTATCTCTCAAATGGACCATTGAAACTCCTAATTGGGATTGTAAATAGCGTCAATTGTCCATTTGAGAGATAGGTAATATAGATAGATAGATATCTAAAAAATACCTTAACTTAGCACCAGCAAGCTTGTTAGCTAGACAGTTACCATCAGCTAACAATGTTTACTTATTTTCAGTATGGTTACGAATAAACATTCATATCTGTCTAATCGGCTAGTTAATCCAAACAATATAAAAAAGTATACTGTTGATAAAGTTGCATGAGTTATTTTATTTAGTCTGTGTTATTTTAATGTTTCATTTTTTTTTACCTAAAACATAGTGACACTGATGTCGATGTGTCTGCATTCAAGAATTTCAGTGGGCTTAAATAGATCACCCTTTACAGCAGATTTAGTTCACAAACAACTGACAGTTTTGACCTGAATATGATTTTCAGTTACAATAATTCATCCTAAAATCCGACATTAGTAACTTACTTTTAACAGCATCAGACGTGCGTGCGCTCACAAGATTTCCCGGTTCTTACTTGTGAATTCAGTTTACTGGAGACTAGCACTAAACGGTTCATTTGAATCAGTGAGATGTCGACTCGAGAACAGCTGCAATCGGTTCATACAGCAGGGGGGGGAAACTAAACATAAAATAGCACAAATCCATGAATGAATGTTACGAAGGGTATTAAACTTCAACAGATTTCCCATGCTCAGGGAGCAGGGAGCAAAGAACACTGTGTAGGGACCCTGTCAATCGGAATACAGTTAATTCATGCATGGAGCTCTCTTCTAATGAGATGGTTATCTGAATCAGGTTTGTTAAATAAGAGAGACATGCAAAATGTGCAGAGCGGTGGTATGTGAGGACTGGAATTGAGAACGACTGCTCTAAACTATAGGGAGCCATTTTACATTACTATAAGGTTACAATTAACAACAGAGCTCAAACTTAAATTTAATTACTGTTTATAAAAAAATAAAACAAGTAATAATCAACACTCAGCTTACAAAATAAATTGTGTGCAAACATGTAAATTGTACATAAGGCAGTTTTTAAATTAACTTCTAGATTATAAAATGTATATTTGTTATTGAAATACATTAATTTACACAGTAGCTGTCATAACATGTTTCATAACAGATTTATTTAAACATACATTCATTAATACATCAATAACAGCTAAAGTAAAATATAATGAGTATATAGTCTAATATTTCTAAAAATGCTTTTCTCTAGACTTCATGTCTCTAGTGAAATAACGAGCTGTGGACACTGATAACTTAAATGAAATGCTACATAACCTTTTGTTTACAAGCTGTTTTATTGACGTCTTTCTGTGGTACAAACACTGATTGAGCGATTACATGAGGCATTAGATGTTCATTCATGTTTATTTCAACTAGTAGTAAAGAGGAAGGGATGATTACACTCACTCGCGCTCGGATCCATGCTGCCGTTTGAACTAAGGAGTGTCAAAATGGCATTTATTGTTTGAATTTTCTGAAAATAAAAAAATTACAATTTGAAAGATGAGACTTTTTGTTTCTTATACAAAGCAACAATATATACAAATGGAAGTTTCCAATGATGTTCCACTTGTGCAGTCGTTAAAACAATGCTGTATTTGTTTGGTACACATGTGTAACCAACCAAAATACATTTTTGGCTTATGAATACGTGTACTGTTACACCTTGATTAAACAATAATAATAAAGATCTATGATCTCTTTCTAAAAAAATATTTCTAAAATTATTTTCTAAAAAAAAAATAAAAATAAAAAAAAAATAAACATATATATATATATATACTCTGTATATATCAAATGTAAGTTTTTGGTAGTCTTGCACTGTAATTTATTTATGTGCTGTCCCATTTATGTACATTCATATTGATAGGAGTCCAGCCTCAATGCAGAGAGATCATTATGCACTTCTAATTCTATCGTTAAAAGTCCCATTCTCCAGTAAGAATTTCTACAATATATGTATACATTTACAGAGAGTTAAATGCTATTTATTAAAGGGACAGTTCACCCAAAAATGAAAATTAAGTAATTTACTCACCTTTGTGTTGTTCTAATGTTGTATGCCCTTCTTTCTTTTTTGGACAACAAAAGGAGACTTTTTTTTTTTAAAGAAATGTCCCAAATGTGCTTATGTCAGTATATGGCAATCAACATCAAGCTTTTAATAAAGATGCATAAGTAAAATGTTGTGTTTTATCAATCTCTATTGTTCACTTGTGTGTATTTCCTGGAGTGAACTGCGGCGCTAATAGAGTCCCATGATCGTGCCGTCGTGCACAGAGACCAACAGTCAAGTCAGGATATTTGTTAGAGACACAATATGTAAGATTTTTTTTATTAAAATATCCAAAAACTACTAGAACAGTATTATATATGTTGCTGACTTTTTAAACTAGTGACACCATAGTCACTAGTTAATAGACCATAACCGTGTCCATAGTGTCATTGTGTCGCCTGTCAATGACATCAATCAACCTCGATTTCCGGTTTTGTTTTGTAGAAAACATGAAAACACCAAAGATGCATTAATGTGTTATGCGTTTTATTAGGCAGGTGACGACTGCACAGAGTAGCATTATAACAACTTTCAAATGTATCTAGTATGATAAAACAGCGCTGCTTTTCCCCACATACGCACGACCGGAAGCAGCGGAAGCGGTCGACTGTGGCATAATAAATGCTCTGCTGCTTTCCAGCCGTGTGTCGCGCTCGTTCAGCGGCCTCGTTTTGCTTCGACAGCCTCACCCTACTTCATACTACGACTTTAATAAATCCTTAGCTCATCCATGAACATGATTTCTGCCCGAGTCCTGTCAGATTGCATCTGCTGTGGGGATGAAGATGACAACTCCCAGGATTCCACACTCGGCATCATCAAACTACACCTTTGTTTCTTTGTTTGTTTTGAATATGCGCCCTCTAGCAGTGAAAACGTACATATTGTGTCTTTAAATATGTTAAATTTCACTTTGTTTCTCACCAGATCCTATTGTATACCCCCTGAACACTTGGAATATACGGCACGTGTCACATTGGACCACTCTGTGATACTTTTGCATCTTTTTTAAAAGCTTGATGTTGATCGCCATTCACTGATAAGCACACGTGGGAATAAAAAAATTATTAAAAAAAAAAGAAAATATATATATATATATACGTATTTTCATGGTCTGAAAAAGAAAGAAGGGCATACGGCATTAGAACAACACAAGGGTGAGTAAATGAAGACTTAGTCATCATATAGGACATAATTTCTTCTGTAGATTATTCAAAATATATATATTTTTTGTGTTCCTCAGGAGACAGAATGTCATACAGGTTTGGAACCACATGAGGATGAATAAATGATGACAGGATTCTGAATTTTAATTTCTTTGTGAACTATTTCTGTATTATAATGATACTTGTCTTTGACATATCACCTGGTAATAATTTTGATAAATGTATGTGAAATTATCATGTTTTTTTTTTTTTTCTTCAATTTTACAGGAGCACTTTTGTGACTTTGTGAAAAAAAGAAAAAAAAAAAACATTAGATGAACTCTCTCCAAGGAGGTCCAAACGCCATTATCAGACTTTATTCAGTGAGCATGAACATGCATTCAGCGTTGATGGTAATGAATGGGATGCTGTTGTTTAAGCTGATAAATGTAAACATGACATTCAGAGTACATATGGACCAAATAAGAGTATGTATTTTGTGCCTTTGCACTGATTTGCTTTGAGATTTTGATGTTTTAATTGTTGTAAGAAAACGTTCTTTGCATGTATTGAAAACACATTTTGGTGAAGGGAAAATATTTATTTTCAATTAAAAAGAAATGCATGAATGAATAAATGTGTATTGTTTTGTGGGTTTATGTTTTGCCTGAACACTGGTGCAGTGTTGACCAGTTAATCCATGAGTGTCTCTGCTGAGTTAACTTTGAACACCAACTTTGGTGTTCTCATCATCCATTCTGGTGTTCATATTTTACACTTTAAGAGTTTGTCAGTTAACACTGTCAGAGTGTTATTACTGTTAACTATTTCAAAATTGTTAATTTAACACTTTATCAGTGGTTCCCATATAAACACTGAGTGAGTGTTAATTTTAACTCTGAGGGAAAATTTGAGGGAAAATTTGCAGTGCACATATCCAAGCATTATTCTTGTATTGCCCACAATCACCTTGGGATGAATTTGTAATGGATCTCTATGGGTGTTTTGAGCTGTAGAATAGCAAGGAATGCCAAAGCTGCCACCGCCGTTTTTAAAGGTATCTAAAAATCATAATGAATTTTGGGTAATGACTGTAGGCAGATACTACCTTGCCTTAACAATTATACATTTCAAAAACAACAAAATTTCTTGCAAAGTCAGCACAAACGTTTAGTCAGAACAAGTGCTGGATGCTGGAAGAGGTGATATACAGTACAGTATCACTCCCTGGGGCGCCGTTCGCTCACAGCCGCACACTTCACTGTCTATGGCTCATCTGCGACAGTTTCACGGCATTGTGCCCACTCTCCGTTCTGCTCGACTGCCCCCCTCTCATATCAAAATGAATTGACCTTTAGCTGTTTTTTTGTTTTTTTCTCCTGTGGCTCCCTGTGCTATAATTCGCCCACTCTCACTTCTGTTACTATCTGTCTATCTGCCCAGAGAAGAAAAAAAAAAAAGTCTTCACCTGCTAGACGCCAATTTAACATGGCACATTTAAAGTAATGTTAATCAAATCAACAGTATAATTACCAATATGGTTCACTCATATTACTTTGAATGGCAGAAACTGCAACATGCAGAGGGTTGCCAGGTCTGCAAAACAAAACCAGCCCAGTTACTATTGAAAACTAGCCCAATTGTGTTTTTTTCCGTGGTTTTCCCCTCCGTCGGGGGTCCGCTCCATTGAAATTGTCTTCTGGGGAAAGGGGGAAGGGCTTTAACACGCAGACTAAAAAACAACCCATGGCAATAGTGTAAAATCGCGGTAAAACCGCAGACTTGACAACTCTGAGCACGCGATAGGGTGAAACAATCCCCAACTTCCAAATAAAAGAGCAAATCACCACTTGGTAAAGTCACTGTAGCTGCTGTTAAGTGCAGTCGGTCCTGAAATGGGACAGCACATGCACATTGGTTTTACCAACCTGAAACATAAAAAAATAACGCTTTCGAAATGTAGCATTATGGGAAAATTTGGTAAAACTTTATTTTGACAGTCCACTTTAGACATTCTACTTGTAACTTTGGTACCACATGTCAGTTAGTATGATAGTATTAGCAGACTGTCTGCTTAATATCTGCTAACACTTTATTTTCATGGCTCTCAAACAAACATTTTACTGACTTTAAGTAACTTTGCAAGTACAAGTCAACTTATTCTACAAACTAATTCCTAACCCTAACCTAATGGTCAACTAACACTCAAGTTAGTTGACGTGTAGCTGCAAATTAATGGGAGTTATTTGACATGTAGACAGATTTGTCAGACAGATAAAAGAAGAAAAACGATACATTGCCAAGAAAATACATGCCAAGTGAAATCTCATTGCCGTTTTCACCTACTAAAAATAAAAAAAAAATGCTAATATCACCATTATTATGAGTGTAAATACATGAAGCACATGAAATGTATTTAGCGTCTTGCCATTACTCTTGTAATTTCTCAATTGCTGTGTCATTGTTTGGCCCTCTAAAACACAATGATATTGCAGGTGCTGTGCCTCTATGGCTCTATTATAATCCAGCAACACTGGGGGTCAAGTGACAAATGTGTCTCGCTTCTGATGTTCATTGTTGAATCTGCTGAGCTGTGCTGCTTCGATAATGTTGGGGCTGCAATGATAAAGGCACAACAACAGGAGATAAAAGAGAAAATTAAGTGGGAAAGGAGTGTGTCTCTCCTAGGTGTGCGCACTGCCTCATCTGAGAGGAAAGTTGGTAACTTCAATGTCTGGATATATTCAGATGTATCTTGTCCACTGAATTCAACAATACTAATTCCAGGCATAATGTTATACTGTGGTGTGCAATAAAATGATAAACTTTAATTATATGGAGGGAAAAATAAAAAAATAGCATGGATGATAGGCTGAAATCTGGTAAGACACACTGATGGCTACTTGCCAAAAAAAAAACAATGCACGTCCTCATTAGATCCTCTGAAAGGTCAGCTCGTTGACATCTTCACCCACTGGCATGGACTCCCCAACACGTCACTTTAAATGCTGTCTTCTTTTTGACTTCTCAGTTGACTCTGGTTGACAGGAGGTTAGTCCAATGACAACATGTTAATTTTAGTAGAAGAAGAACTTGCTTCTTTTACATGCAGAGTTTGTCAGCTGTTTACTAATCCTCAGTCTGACTCAAAGGAAACATTATCCAATCACATCATGTTTTTTCCGTCTGTATGATGGTCTATCATTAGTGGCAATGACTTGGACACCTACTTCTATTTCTGTAATCAGACAATCACACACAACGGCTCTTTTATGCTGATTTTTTTTTTCTTGATTCTGCCCCCAAATGGCGAGTTAAACTGAACTTTTATGTTTTACGAAGAAAATGAGAGATGTTTGCTTATGCAATACCCACCACTATGATACTAGGACATTTTGGGCAGATTATATTTCAGTGCTTTAATGGAGTTTGATTACTTAATGCAACATTGTTCTGCAAATTTTGCATAAAAAAGATCTGTTGAATGCATGACAAAGTCCTTTGAGACAAGCGCATCAGGTTAAATGCTTTCACTTCCCATGATTCCCTATTTAAAGAACAATCAAAGCCTCGATTGTTTTAAAGGCAATTATCCTTTAACCAATAGTTTGTTAATTAGAAGATAATCCCTCTTTTGATTAACTGCTAACCTTTGAAGCTTGATATAACTTAGACTTGCCTCATGCCTGCATTACACTATCACTATAATACAAGTAAGCTTTACTTAGCAAAGCATAACGTGTGAGTGTATGTGTTACTGGAAAGCATGCATTTATTAGAAGCACAGTTTTGAAATGACCTCATAAGCTGTTAACATCTTCATAAAATATAAAAAAAAATATCTGCCCTACAATTATATAATGTTATTTTGGTGTAATTGACAGTAATGTGCCATTTTAAATCTAGATGCCAACATTGGCTAGATGCAGATGTCAGTGAATGCACAAAGCTATCATGTAGCTTCATATAGAAGATGTCACACGTATTGATATAGTCAATAATTAGTCATACTGACTACTTTTATGACACTGGAGCCTTTTTTGTAGTGATGGAATGTCTGACTCATTTCCAAGAATCAGTTCCTTCAAACAATTAGTTACAATTAACTATTATATATTAATATAATACCGGTGAGTGGCGCAGGTGTCGCGCATTCGCAATTACTCCACCGGCCTCGCTCCGTTCCCACGGCTCTCGGCCCCGCCCCTCTCGTCACAGAGACCTTTCAGACATATTTGCATTTTGCGTTCACCAGCAGTGGTATGTAAGATATTTTATGTTCACCTGCAAACACAATATACTTACCTGTTGTTAACAGGACTCTTCAGTGTTTAACTAATCACCTATCTGAACAATTGGGCTAGTGCTGCTTCCTCAAGAAGGTTTCATGACTTCTTCCGTAACGGTAGTACTGCTTAGTCCTCTCGCCGTGTCGGCTCAAATGCATAAGCAATTGCACTTATTATGAGCTCACCAGTCCTTTTAAGTTTGTCTTCCTCAATTTCAAAACAAGTGTGCATTCAAAAAGTAAAGAAATGCTTATATTACTTCACTGGCCAACGGAGCAAACCGACCCCATGACGTCACAGGCTGTGGTATTGCAAGATGGCGGCACCCTTGCTACAAAAGCGATAACAAAACATCCTTTTTTTTTTCTTCTCTAAAACGGTTACATTAGTCGTGTTTGTTATATATTTTTTTTAATTAAAGTGGAAAACAGTTTACTAAATAATGTAAACTTGACTGACTGCTTCACTTCCACTTTAAATACTCAACTGAGACCCAAGTCACCTGATTCCAAAGTAAATCCATGTAAAAGGACTCAACGCATTCCTTTTAGCCAATCAATACAGCTGCACATATGCGACTGTCAGACATGAATTGCATACATCAAACATGCACATTAAAAGAGGCAAAGTTGCCAGCCACTCAGATGTGGAGCCACTGCACACTGACAGGTTTATAAATCAAAGGAGATGGTAAAGAATGACAGGGCATTAGGGCATGTTTCACTTACTGAGTAAAGACACTTTGCTATCATGCTCTCTGGAGACTCTCATGAGAAACAGAAAATTGCTTTCACCCATTAAATCTTTTATAATACATTGAAGCTGTCACCGCTCCAAAGGCCGTACAAAGCATGCAATATGTTTCCCTAATTGATGAAGTGTTTAATTTCATACATGGAACATGTGTGGAGGTCAACCTAAGTGTAGCTGTTGAAGCATTCAGCTGAGGGACGCAAACCAGCCAGTGGCTTAGTGGTAAGAGTAATTTAACCTATGGCAAGTCAAAATGAGCTTCCTATTTAATACTGACGTAGCATAAGTCAGTGTTTCCCAACCCTGTTCCTGGAAGCACACCAGTGATACACAGGCTGCGTTCAAAAGCTGAAAATGCTGCTATTGTAGGATGCATTCCAAGGTAGGAAGGCACCGTTACATCTGAAGGATCTAAGGATACTCAAATGCAAACTGTGTGTGTGTTGCATCAAGAGAGCAATCATACATTTGTGTGGTGTTTTTATTTTTTTGTTTTTATTCATTTATAATCCATGTATTCATATAATCATTGATAATCATTAGTCAACAGTCATTTATATATTTTCTGATTATTTTATCTTTTATCATTTATGTAATTTATTATTTTATCATGTTTTAATAGTTTATATTTCTTATTATTTTACTTATGCATTTTCATTATTGTTCAGTCTCATGATTGTGGGGTTTCATGAACTGTTTTGTCTTTATGAATAAGAGGGAATGTTTATGGAAATCCAAGGTTTATGGGATGTTGTTGTGAATCAATTGATATAACATTACTTGTTCAATTCGTGTTTCTCAGGCAAAGTCTGATCATTGAAACATACGCAACTAACATTATACAATCTTTTTACCATCATCACTTCGTCTCCTGCTTCTGCTCTTCTCTGGCTTTACTCAGTCAACTATTGGCTGATAGAAGAATGTTATTACAGTTTTGGGTACCAGACAAGTCTTGATATTTATGGGTTTTGGGATATCAACCCTGCTGACTGGTTGTTCGGATACCAGACAAAACAGATCTGGCGTCCGTTTTGAGGCATCTGTGACACATATCGAATCAGAGGAACAATATTGTTGGAATCTCTTTTAGATTTGTATTTATTTATTTTTATTTTCAGCTGATGAACGATAAAAACATTGACATACAATCAGAATCCATACGAAAAGAGTTTGGATAGAGTTGAGAGATTGAACATTTAAAGTAGTTGACATAACTGCAGCCTGTGCATTTAATAAACCAGTTATCACCAGTTGCTGTGGATGCTAATATAGTTATCATTAACTTTATAGTCACCATTAACTTTATAGTTATTGTTCTTGGTGTGAACAGGCCTTTACAAGAACCTTTATTAAAATAATACAAAATCCCTTAAAAAGTTAAAACTAATGATCCATTGAAAGAAAACAATAATAGCTGGAGCTTAGTAGCTGTGAGCATTAACATCAACGGTGGCATCATCTAAAATCGATTTTTTTAATATTTCGACATGTGTTGACAAAATTAACCATAATAATCTATAGGGACTTTTTTATGAATTCTTTTGGTAAAAGAAGATTTTTAAAAAAGTGTGTACTTTATTATATAAAAACACTACGGTAGTCCTGAAAGACTCCTACAAGCTAATCACCAATTACTGTGATTTATTTGATTACTGTAATTTTTGACTATATAAGTTAACAGATCTGAGATCCTGACACAGCACTCATATATGGTACTGGTAACTGTAAATGGTTTAAAATCACATTAACTTGAATTATTATTGTACAAAAAAAAAAAAAAAAAAAGTTTTTTATACAATGTCTTACAATGAACTGTTGTACCATCTGGGTATCAGCACATTTTAAGGTACAAAGCAGCTATTGAAAGTTCAAGTAGATATATTAGCATTATAGCACTTAATGAAGTACATAGTTATAAGTTGCAAAATATCTTGTTATACCTGAAACGTCACTTTTTTTTTTGCCAACCACAGATGCCATTTTATGTAAACTTTACAGGATATTTTTTTCCAGTATAGTTTAGCATTATGAACCACCAGTTAAATAACTATTATACAAATAGAATGGACTGAAATTGCACAGCTTTTATTTTTTGAAGTCTACTAGACCCCTTTCATTATCACGTGTTTAGTATTTTTCAGTTTCAGGATGTTTGATTTACTGTGTGATATATTTTTTTTCATTCTTGCCTATTTTACAATACACGACACATGAGAGGTTGATTGGTGGTTTTATAAGGTTGTGGGTTTTTTCTTGAGTAGCTCACAAGTGCAATTTTCTACCAGCCAAACTGAGCAGTGGCACTTTTCCTAAAGTACAGGAAAAGTTTGAAATTTTTTCAAAAGTTTTTTGGGGAAAAAAAGTGACCTTTCAAGACCTTTGCAGAAATATGAGCTTCATAGCACTTTTCCCTGCAAACCTACCAACTGTGCTGCACAGAACAGCGTTTCAAGACACGAGTTATATATTTTGAGATTTGCAACTTGTTTTATAGTAAATAGTAAAGTGCTGTGCAGTGAGCTACTCCCAACAAATGAAGCAGTACCTGAGTAAATAAATAAAACATAGAGCATCTAATATATTAATATATTTATTTTCAGAATGTTCTGCAAAAATAGCAAATGCACACAAATAATTTTTTTTTTAACTTTTATGTATTTATTTTTGAATAGATTTATTCAGTAAGATTAACACAATAAGATAAAAAGACAGTCTCCACAGCAGTATGATTCACCAGTACCTAAAGTAGAATTTGGAAATGCAACCTAAAAATGTAGGAATGTCATGGCATTAGATGACACAATATCTACCCATGTGGCAAGCAAATTATACCTTTTCTCAGATCTAACTTCACTTTTCTGAGTCTTTTTTTTTCACAAACCTTCACTCTGGTGACAGCTGGCAACTAGTTAAATGGTTTAGTCAGCAAAGGATGTCTATAACTGACACACTGACATGACTTAAGAGTGGAATGACACCAGTTATAGCTTTGTCACATGGCCCCATGATGAGTGTGTCAACACGGTGAAGATCCGTCCCTGGAGGTGATGACATCTCAGTGTGTAATTGTTTGACTGAAATCCATTGACAGTTTACTTTTTTGTTGCAAGACGAAACGATGGCTGACCTGCAAGCCATATGTAACGTTTGCATTTCTCTCCTCAAACATGCTTCTTTATTATCTAGAACACTGGTGTATTCACATCTGACATCCTAATGAACTGATCGGCACACAATGGGCCACTTTTATCTTTTTATCACGCTGTCATATTCAACTCGCAGGAATCCATAATTTTTTCACAAGGCTACACTTTTAGGCTTTTACTCATGGTCAAAACACTCAAATGAAAAGAAAGAAAAATAAATATTTTGAGTTTATATTTCGAAAATATAAACCTTTTCTGAACCTTGAACGTGGTAGTTACCTTGCTCTCTATGGGAGGGTCAGAGAGCCCTCATATTTCATCAAAAATATCTTAAATTGTGTTCCAAAGATGAACGAAGGTCTTACGGGTTTCGAACAACACGAGGGTGAGTAATTAATAACAGAATTTTCATTTTGGGGTGAACTAACCCTTTAAATATCTATATAATAGTAAAATAAATTAAATTGGTGCAGTGGGGCAAAAAAGTATTTAGTCAGCCACCAATTGTGCAAGTTCTCCCACTTAAAAAGATGAGAGAGGCCTGTAATTTTCATCATAGGTATACCTCAACTATGAGAGACAAAATGAGAAAAAAAATCCCTGAAACATTATAGTAGAAAACATGTGCATGTATGTGCTTTGCCTCATTCAAACATCTGATAATATTTGACGTTGGCCAAGACTTTAAGGTGAGGTGAGAGTGTCACCCAAGCAACATTTCGATGGTGTGAGATAAAAGTCACTACAGTGACGCTTCCCTTATGAGACTGCTCTCCCATTTTAGGTTCAGTAGAGGTTTAGTAATGTTTTTAAAAACCTTCAAGCATTTCCCCGTTTTTCTTTACAGGTTCATTTTTTGCCCTCCACACTTTCTTAATGTTGTTGAAAAATTCCAGAGCCTTGGCGGTCCTTTTACCAAGCAAGGTCTAAATGCATCTCAAGAGAAAGAGAAAAGCAATGGGCCTTTTGAATTGAACAGTTTTCTGAGACATTTTCCTTTAAACCAATGTGGGCAAACCCCTTCAGGGCCCGAGCCTTTGGTTGACACCTTCACAACCCTCTGTGATGATGGTCACCGGCACAGTGGTGACTTGGCGAGCCGTAGCTGTCGTTATAAGAGATTTAATAATTTCTCAAACAGACTTTACCACAGGCTGGAAAGAAAGCGTAGTCAACTAACTAGTTTACTTCACATAATATTCATTATGGCTCTAGAAAAGGCAGTCTAAAGATTATATGTGAAGAATTTATGGCCCTATAGCTTTATGGTTTATTCAATTTGATCAATCAACAAATCAGCACTGAACTATTATAGCATGGAGCTATTCAAGGCTACATTTGCTGTTATTACGTTCAACAGACATTCTTCCTGGTTCTCCTGCTCATTCTCCCTTTGAAAATGTGATTGACATTGGTTTTAGAGCCGGCTAAGCCTGCCATAGCCAGGCCTGCTTTCACAGATGTCATTCATCTACAAAAATACTTCCTCATAGCGGATATATCACTCCCTGTGCGATCATTTAGGCATCTGCAAATATGTCAGAAAGAACACCATAAAACTGTCCAGGCAGACGGCGTAATGTCCCAGCTTTGTGACTACCTTAGCAAAACTGCAACAAATAACAACATAGAGATGCCAATCATGTGGCACCCTAAACAGGGTGAAGTAGTTCCTGAAGTCATAAATGAACAGCCTGGCCTCACTTGAGACCTTTTAACTAATGCAAACCAAATTAGTAATATATTAGGACATCTGTATACTGTAGTAGACTTGCTTTAAACTCTACAAGAGGCAACGCATGGCCTCAAACCATTAGTTTAACGCAAAAGGCCTGAATGTAGGGCCCCGACCTAACTGGAAAGAAAATAAGTGGATTGAAACGTATTGGATTTGTTTGATGGCTTTGTCAAAATATGAAAAATCCCTCCCAGCGATAGTCAAGAGGTGCTTATAATGATTGCAATCAGGAATGATTACTTTCCCTATGGTGTATTCATTTGTGAATCAGAGCAGAGCACCAGGTTGTTCTTTGGAAATACTGCAATATGGGTTGGAAGCGCCAGTTGAGTAAGACTTCCTGTATGTGTAAATTTATTTGATGGAAAAAAGGAAATATATCATTGCAAAGTTTATTTGTCATAATATTTGTTAGGGTAAGATTATGTCAGTGTTAAATCAAGTCAATATATTGTATTTATCCTTGGAGCTGAATTTGACTGAATACTGGTTATTGGAAATTCTGTCATTCAGATATCTAACAGAATATATATGGTTTAACTTAACCTCATGTACATTTCTCATTGTAGCAAATCTCTGACGTTTTTAAATGATTTGCCATGGTGCCACTTTTGAATCCTTCATGGATTAGGTCCATAAAATTGCTAGCAAACCTCCAGCTCTATACGTAATGTCTCAATTTCCATTATTCGCCCTCTCGAGTAATACACACAGACACACACTCAGGCTATTCAACTGAAATCTGGTTAGCTGGCAGCACGTGAAACACTTATTCTGTTTATATAATACACACTGTGGAAAGCTGCTGTAGGAAAGAGTTATTAGGATTAGACATTCAGAAAACAAACAAACAAAATAAAAGTATACTTAAATTACATTTCAGTTTTGTCACCTTGAATCAGAATACAGAATCAAGCAGAATAAAATGAAATGTGTTTATGCGTTTATTTTGTGGATTTACTGTGATTCCTGTGATAGATCGGAGTGTTCATTAATCATTAATTTGACAGTTCATGGAATTAGAATCAGAATCAGAATGAGCTTTATTGCCAGGTATGTTTACACACACGAGGAATTTGGTTTAGTGACAGAAGCTCCAAAGTGCAAGAGAATGACAGTGACAAGACAGGACACAGATAATAAAAAGAATAATAGACAAAATAGACAAAATAGACAATGTACAAAAAAGCAAAAACACAATATATAATATAAACAATTGTATGTAATAAACCATTTTAAATGGAATAATGGAATGCATTTCATGAAATATTTAAGGAATAAATATAAGAAGTAGTAGTAGTTGTCACGGATGAGCCAGGCTCGCTCACCTCCCAATCACAACGTGCACCTTCCCCGGATTTCTAACTGGACACACCTGCTCATCATCACTAATCACCTCTCCATATAAACGCACACCTCACCTCCGCTCAGCATCTGATCTCACATTGAGCAACGGACTCATTCCTATTCTCCCTTGCGCTAGTCATCGACTCCCGGACTTTTCGTCTCCTACCTTCCTGGATTCCTCTCCTCTTCTCAGCGTCCCCGATCTCCCAACCTGCAAGGTTCAGGACAGTATTATTACTATCTCTCTTTCGATCTCTACAACCCATCGCTGCTTTGCTCATCTGTTTGATCATTCACTCCCTGCTGTTAATAAACGGTTTGCACTGACCATCATCTCTCTGAGTCGTTCTGTTACAGAAGATCAGACCTTCAAAGAACATACAGCAGGATGAGCGCCCCGGATCCATTTCAGGAGCTCGTGGACGCTCTCAAACGAGCACTCACGGCACCCTCCACCACTACCGCGGGCAATACCACTCCTTCTCCCCCCATCGCCTCCAGTCCCGTGGCCAATCCAGCGCCCTACTCTGGCTCGGCGGAGGATTGCAATGGCTTCCTCTTACAGTGTTCCCTGGTGTTTGAGATGCAGCCCCATCGTTTCACCATGGATCGGGGAACAATTTCTTTCATAATTTCTCTGTTATCAGGACGAGCTCTCCAATGGGCGGAGACAATTTGGATGCAAGGTGGTCCAGCAACCCAGTCAGTAGATTATTTCATTACCCCTTTTCGTGAGGTATTTGGTGACTGACTACTCATCTGTTAGTGAAAAACTCTATCACATAAAACAAGGCAAAATGTCTATTCAAGATTACTCTCTGAAATTTCGCACGTTAGCAGCTGCTAGTGGCTGGAATGAGCGCTCTCTCCTGACCACCTACCGTCAAGGTTTGAATCCCCAACTGCGGCTGCATCTCGCCACCTATGGGGACACCATTGGATTAGAGAGATTCATCCTAACTGCCAACCAAGTATCCAACAGAATACAACAATGTCATGAAGAACTCCGGGTTACTCCTCCCTACCAGCCAGAGCAGGAAAGTGCTCCAGAACCCATGCAGCTTGGCAACACCCGACTTCCATTCACTGAGCGGCAGAGGAGGCTGGCCCAGGGTCTCTGTCTATACTGTGGAACAGCTGGACATGCTATCATTTCATGTCCCATTCGCCCCCCACGACCTGTGGGGAGTGTTATCCAGGAACCTTTTGTCGATAAATTTCCACTCACTACTTTGGTACATATTTCTGTCTTTGATAATTCTCTCTCTCTCTCAGCACTCCTCGACTCTGGGTCAGCTGGAAACTTCATCTCGGGTAACCTCTGCCGCTAGCTCAGGCTTCAAAGGACAGCCATCCAAAACCACTACCAGGTTCAATCAATAGTCAGTAAACCCCTTTGTCAATGTGATGTAAGATTCAAAGTGGGACCTCTGCTGCTTCGAGTTGGGACTTGTCATCAGGAAAGCATTCACCTACTGGTTCTGGAGCACTCCACCGCAGACATCATACTGGGTCGCCCTTGGCTCAACCAACACCAGCCTGAAATATACTGGAGAGGTCCTGAAATGGGGCGATCAATGCTTCCCGGAATGTTTCCCTACGCTACCCCTCAACCGTCCATCACCCCGTCCAGTGCTAGTGGTCTGCACCACGTTCATCGAGAGTCCCCTAGAGAAACAATCCGTAAATATACCCACCTGCTACGTCCCCTTTAGTGACGTGTTCTGTCCCAAAAGGGCGACCCAGCTTCCACCACATCGGCCATGGGACTGTGTGATTGACCTCATCCCAGTGCCCCGTGGGAGAATCTATCCACTCTCCATACCTGAACAGAAGGCTATGGGGAAGTACATTGAGGAGGCTCTCCACCAGGGTATATTCGACCATCCAAGTCCCCTGCTGCGTCGAGCTTCTTCTTCGTGGCCAAGAAGGACGGAGGCTTGCGGCCGTGCATAGATTAGAGAATCCTTAACAGCAGTACAATCAATTTCCTCTACCCACTTCCCCTCATCCCAGCTGCATTGGAACAACTACGTGGAGCCACCGTGTTCACCAAGTTGGACCTCCGCAGCGCCTACAACCTAATCCGGATACGTGAGTGGGACGAGTTGAAAACCGCCTTCGTGACTCCAACCGGCCACTACGAATATCTGGTAATTCCATATGGATTGGTCAATGCCCCCTCCGTATTCCAAGACTTTATGCATGAGGTACTCCGGGATTTCCTCCACAAGTTTGTGCTGGTATACATAGATGACATCTTGGTGTATTCCTGGAGTATGGCTGAACATCGCCAGCACGTTGCGGAGGTCCTCCAACGCCTGAGAGGCTTCAATCTGTTCCTGAAAGCGGAGAAGTGCTCGTTCCACCGGTCCTCAGTGCCCTTCCTAGGATACATCATCAGTGAGCATAGGATTCAAATGGACGAGGGGAAGGTTAAGGCTGTTCTTGAGTGGCCCCCACCAACTTCCATCAAAGAACTTCAGCAATTTCTAGGATTTACCAACTTCTACCGGCGTTTCATCAACGATTTCAGCTCCATCGTTCACCCACTGACCAGCCTGTTGAAGGGAAAGCCCAAGTCTCTGTCCTGGAATCCAGCGGCCACTCAAGCATTTGAGAAGCTCAGAGAGACCTTAACCACTGCATCGCTCCTCGTTCATCCGGATCCCTCAAGACCCTTTGTGGTGGAGGTTGATGCCTCTACCAATGGCGTCGGAGCGGTGCTGTCTCAGCAGCATGGGGACTCAACCAAACTCCTGCCATGTGCCTTCTTTTCCCGAAAACTCACCCCGGCAGAGTGTAACTATGACATCGGGAATAGAGAGTTACTTGCCATCAAACTCGCCCTGGAAGAGTGGAGGCATTGGCTGGAGGGAGCCACACATCCTTTCCTCGTGTACACCGATCACAAGAACCTGGAGTATTTTAGAAATGCCAAACGTCTCAATCCCAGACAAGCTCGTTGGGCTCTCTTCTTCACCCGCTTCACCTTCTCCATAACCTACCGACCTGGCCACAAGAATATACGGGCAGATGCCCTGCCTCTATGCTCCAGCTGACACTCCTTCCACTCCTGAGACCATTCTTCCTCAAAAGATCTTCACCTGTCCAATTCAGTGGTCCACTACCCCGGAAGTATCCTCCGCCAATACTCCCTCTGCTACTCTGCCGGGGTGCCCTCCTGACCGTTTGAATATTCCACCATCTCAAAGTACCACCATGATCCAATCAGTTCACTTATCCTTGGGCACTGGCCACCCAGGGGCCAATATGACTATCTCGCTGCTACGCAACCGCTTCTGGTGGCTGGGTATGTCACGTGACGTTAGGAGGTTTGTCCAAGGCTGTAAGGAATGTGCCATCTCCAAGAGCCCCCGGCACTTACCAGCAGGCAAGCTCCAACTTCTGCCCATTCCACATAGACCCTGGTCACACCTGGGAGTGGATTTTATCACAGACCTACCATCCTTTGCCGGTAAGACTTGCATATTAGTCATAGTAGACCGATTCTCAAAGTCATGTCGCCTTATTCCTCTGACTAAACTACCTACTGCAATGGAAACTGCAGAACTGTTATTTCAGCACGTGTTCAGATACTTCGGCCTCCCGGAGGACATAGTGTCAAACAGAGGACCGCAGTTCGTGTCCAGGGTATGGCGGACTTTCTTTTTCTCTCCTAGGGGTGACTGTAAGCCTGTCTTCGGGATACCACCCTCAGTCGAATGGGCAGACAGAACGTAAGATTCAGGAGATTGGGCGCTTCGTCCGGACCTTCTGTCACAGCCACCAGAACTCCTGGAGCCAGTTCCTAGGCTGGGCGGAGTATGCCCAGAACTCGCTACAACAGCCAACCACGGGACTTACCCATTCCAGTGCGTACTTGGATACCAGCCGCCACTATTCCCGTGGTCCGGGGAACCCTCGGACGTACCATCTCTCGATCACTTTTTCCCTTGAAAGAATCCAAGCGGATGCTCGACGGGCCAACACTCCTGAATACCAACCAGGGCAGTTGGTTTGGCTTTCTACGCAGGACATCCGGATGCACTTGCCTAGCAAGAAGTTAAGTCCCAGATATGTTGGTCCCTTTCCCATTGTCCATCAAATTAACCCCGTCACTTACCTTCTCAAGTTACCAGTCACTTACCGTATTCATCCAACATTCCATGTGTCCCTCCTCAAGCCATTTCACTCACCTCCGTCTTCTTCCTCCACAGAGCCTGGCCAGACAGTGGAACCCCTTCCTCCGGTGGATGTGGAGGATTGCACCGTATACTCGGTTCGGGACATTCTGGACTCCTGTCGCCGTGGTGGTCGTTTGGACTACTTAGTGGATTGGGAGGGCTACGGACCTGAGGAACGGTCCTGGATTCCACAAGATGACATCCTTGATCCGGCTCTCCTCACTGAATTCCACGAATCCCATCCTGACCGACCAGCACCCCGAGGAAGGGGCCGGTCACCACGACGGCGGGGTCCGCGGCCCTCAGGAGCGGGCCGTGGGGGAGGGGGTACTGTCATGGATGAGCCAGGCTCGCTCACCTCCCAATCACAACGTGCATCTTCCCCGGAATTCTAACTGGACACACCTGCTCATCATCACTAATCACCTCTCCATATAAACGCACACCTCACCTCCGCTCAGCATCTGATCTCACATTGAGCAATGGACTCATTCCTATTCTCCCTTGCCCTAGTCATCGACTCCCAAACTATTCGTGTCCTACCTTCCTGGATTCCTCTCCTCTTCTCAGCGTCCCCGATCTCCCAACCTGCAAGGTTCAGGACAGTATTATTACTATCTCTCTTTCGATCTCTACAACCCATCGCTGCTTTGCTCATATGTTTGCTCATTCACTCCCTGCTGTTAATAATATTATTATTATTAATAATAAACGGTTTACACTGACTATCATCTCTCTGGGTCGTTCTGTTACAGTAGTAATGTGGGAGTCCATTCATTCATTCACTTACTAACTACATGCTTTAGAGCCCATTTGTTGCATTTATGAGGGGACTTCTCAACCCAAGGGTGTAAATGTCCATTTTCATTTTGACTTTTTATACTTTTCTGTATTATTATGGACATATTTCCACCCTCCAGTCAAAAATAAATAAATAAATTCACAAATGTTGTTATTCAATGTAATATAACTCCACTAATCATTACTAACCAGTGACAATAAATAAACGAATGAACGATGAGTAAATAGTCACTACTGAAACCCTCTTTCTGTTTTAGTCATGTGCATTTGCATATTGAGAATTTTCTTTAGATATTTGCACAAACAGCATTTTAGTTCTCCTCATTTTCCCATTAAATAATAGATGCCTAAATGATTTCAAATGGGCCCTGTAGTCTTGTTTATGGTGTTGAGCAGATGTCTCAGTGGTCTTTCTGCTTTGCGCTTGTTGCTTTGCCAACATAAGCCTGCGTTTCACCACAATTGATGCACTTCTGTAAAACAAAGGCTGATTTTATAAGGATCATTTGGCACCTTTACCAAGGAACAGGATTCCTTTGCTGGCTGTCATCTGCAGTGCAGCAGTAGGTTTGTGCCTGTCACCATTAATACTTTCCTACTGAATGCTTAACACGGCTGGGTTTTTCTAGGAGTACATCAGTTTTTGAGATCAATTAACTCATGTCAAACATTTATTAGTGATACATAATTAAGCTGTGTTTATAGAAACAACTCTTCTCTGAAGAGATGAGATGCTCTAGAGTACCATCAAGCACATTCATCTTCTGTTGTGGTGTTGACAATATGACAATATACAGTAAAAATGATGTATGACTGGGAAGGATCTATGATGTATGAGGGGGAAAAAAAGTTTTCACTAAAAGTGTTCATATACTGTAGCTATCCTGGTGAATTTATGATGAATACTACTCAAAGATGACAAGACCCCAGACTGCAAATGTTATAGGCAAAGAAACAGAAAGACCAAATAATTCTCTTCACAAAGTAATGAAAATACATATCTTTCAGTAACATTTTCTGACTAAGGTGATATTTATCAACCAATCATTTACTCTTGGATGTGAAATACTGTAAAAAAAAACAGGAAAGCAAAATAATAAATTACATTTATGTCTGGTACAAGGTTTTAGTTATGTATGTATGTATGCATTTATGTATGTATGTAGCCTGTGCATAGCCTGTGCCATTCTCCCTTGTCCGGTATTGAATGTTCATCTTGTGCTACATGTGTTCCTGTCTGCCTTGTACATGTTGGAAGGATTGAAGACTGCAAATTCTGTGTTTACTGCAAATTCTCCTGTGTCTCCTCGTTCCTCGCTCCTCAGTGTAGTACATACGGTGACAGAGAAGTGCAAAACAAATCACAAACAAATTACAAACAAACAAATTACAAACGCAAATACAAGTCTAAAAAATAAAATAACAATTCAGAAAACACAACAACAATTCAGAAAACATTATAACAAGTCAAAAAACACAATGACAAATTTGAAAACAAAATAAGAAGTCAGAAAAGACAACGACAAATCAGACAAACCGGAAGAGGTAGGTATAGTTTGAGACAGCGCCGTTGGTTTGGGATTACTCACCGTTGACTGGACGAGACATCTGTCAATCAACTTATAAAGGAAGAACCAGCCGAAGAACAGCAGAGTCGTGGTAGTAAGTTTGGTGATGGTATTAAAGTAGCTCAGTTTAAATGTATTGTATGAATTGCCCTTACTATGGAATAAAAAATGCAGAGTGTCTATTTATATTTAGTTAAAAGTGGCTATAAAACATCAGCTTCAGTGGTGCAGATGGATAAGCGCATGTCGTTGGCTTTTTGACACAATTGACCCGGGTTCGATCCTGCCTTTTGCCGAACTTTTTTTTCCTCCCTTTTCAAATCTCGTATTAGCAATGGATTCTATTTACACTAAGTGAAAATTGCAGTATTTTTAGCAATATGCTATTTACTCTAAGTGCAAATACCTATTTACACTATGTTAAAATAGCAGGATTTCTACAATCAAGTATACTACTTGTTGCAAATAGTGGCAATTATCTGCACTTCAGTATTGTAGTACATTATAAAACAGTATGCAATAATAACATATTGAGTGTAAATTATCATTTTAATTCAATACGTTATTAGAAGGTTTAGCTGGCAATTATTCTTTAATTATTAAAAACAGTAAAAACCAAATGTATGCGGTTCATGATACTTTAAAAAAAATTTAAACGTTTAAAACTGGGTTTTTTTTCATTATTCAACAGAAAATCTGACATAAAGTGGGGAAAAAAGCAAAAAATAAACAAATAAATAAAACACTTTAAAACAACTTTGAAAAAAATATATATTGAATGGTTTGTTATCCGACAGTATTACGCAGCAACATCTGGCAACACTGATTAGCTGGCATAGGAAGACAATCATATTATGATTTGTGTGGGGGATTTTGGGGTGGTAGTGGTGGACTTAGTAGTGTTGAGAGCATATCATTCTGGAATAGTTCCAATTCAAGCTATGTAAAAAAAAAAGTTACTTGTAGCTGATGTAATTCCAAATTAAATTATTTATATTTGAAATAGCTCTCCCAAAGACCTGGAAGTTGGGAGTCCAACAGCAAACTAATTCAGACATGATTTCACCAGACAAGTTCCTGTACAAAATCTTTTCTTGGTCCTGAATCTGTAAAAATCATCCTGAAACTAACTACCATTAACACCAACTGGAAACAAAGTTGATAGTATGGCTGCACAATATGTGATATGCAATAAACTGGTTGTAAGATTATTGTGTCAAATCTATTTCAGTTATTTTCAAGTAAATACAACACCAGGAAACATGAATACATCCACACACAAACAAAAAAGTATCCGCTTTATTCGGAGTAAGGAAAGCATTATAGTAACTTTTCAAAGTGAATATCAAATATTTTACTGGAGTGACAAAAAGCATTATCCAGCATTACTAGCAAAGAAATGGAAATCTAAACAATGGGTTGGCTTGAATAATTTACATGTGCAATATGACAATATTATACATGTGTAATGACAACATCAAGGCAAAGTGGAGTGGAGAATGAAGCTTAACGTTGTTGTTGTTTTTTTCCCTTCCACATAGTATTATTATTATTATTATTATAATTATTATGTTGTTGTTGTTGTAGTTATATGCTAGTCTGGAAAAGTAGTCATTCTGAGCAGGGCCGGATTAACCTTATGTGCTATAGGGCATCTCCACCTCCTTTGGCACCATGCAGGGTCCTAAGATAATAAAGCATTAAAATCATATAACAATTTATTTTAATCCTGACAAGAAGCTTATCATGGTTCAGTTGTGATATTTTTCTAAAACTTTGACAAATTGTGCAGCCCTAGTTCATAAAATGTTGTTTAAGGCCTAACCTCAACCCAAAAATCTGTCCGATAGGAACATTGTTCCGGAACCAGTTGATCCAGCAATCCTACTTGGAAATGTCCTACTTGGCAAAAGCACGGTAAGCGGATTGGCTCTGAACATAGCCAAACTTTACAAAAAAGGCCACTGCAGGCTCTGCTTTCTGAGGAAACTCGTTTTTTTTTTTATGTGGAGTAAGCTGTTCAAAATATTTTGCCAGTCTGTACAGTAGGATCCAGAAAAGTTCAGGTGATTCCAGGTACTTGAACAAACCAATCAGGTGACTCCGGTCCCACTGCTAAACTCACCTTGGCCTCACTGGAGGCAGTGGCAGAGGTGGAGGCAAACTGGAGCCAATAAGGAACGATTCAGCATATCCTCTCTTCGGTACTTGGAGCACATTTAGCCACCAGCTTATTCCACATAAGTGCTCTAAGAAGCTCTGCTGGGGATTCTTCCTGTACACTGCTATCGAGCTTCACAATAGCTTCTGCTCATGTGCCTGCTGCCATGTTCCTGGCACCAACCCCAGTTAAGAATGATAATAATGAACAAGACACAGTCTCATCTATCTATCTATCTATCTATCTATCTATCTATCTATCTATCTATCTATCTATCTATCTATCTATCTATCTATCTACACATAACATATTCAACTATTGTCCTGCTGTACCAGTCTGTAGGTCTGTTGTCATTATTGATTAAAGAGTGATGTGTAGACTTCTAGCTTCTGTGTTACTTTATTGGAAAATCTACTATAGCAAATTGCAATTACACTTTGCAGACCTTTAACAGAATGGGAACTTAGTGTCAGTACTCAATTAGGTAATTTTATACTGTGCTTTATTTACAACCAGAAATACAAAAAAAACATATTGCCCTACATTATGAAAAAAGCGTTCTAAATTACTGCTATTATGTGCATTATTTTATTTTATGTCTAGCATGACCTTTAAAGCCAAAGTTCTGCAGTAGGAAGGGGAACAAAAAAACCCAAAAAAAACATAGATGTCATGTCAGTCATATTTAGCATAAGCTGTTATTTCCCCCCAATCTTGTAGCAGATGTTGCATACAGTCAGTAACTGCTTAGGAAACTGTTGATATGCTTACATGTTCAGACAGAACTCTCCTTTCTGAGCAGACTTCCTGATCGCTGCAACTTTCTTGAGAGAGATCTACCAGGCCTAACGGCAAGAATGACAGTGTAAGGGATGCAGCTTTTGTCAAACGGAATCAAAACTGTCATTGCACCTTTCTGGTATTGTTATCCCCAAGGAACAATATTCTACAGCTAATACAGGCCCCCCACCTCCCGGGCATATGCCGCTGTCAGTGCAAGCTAATGCTCTGACTTGCTATCCTTCCCATAATGCAATGCTTACCCTTTACCACCCGTTTGAGGATTGGGATAACAGCACGCTGAGTGGTAACCGTGAAGTTTCGAAGCTACTTTTCTGGACTGATAGTATCCGAGAAATGTGACTGTGAGGGCTGCTGCTTTGGGGTTGTTAGAAATGACAGTTTGTGAAGGAACAGTTTGGTCTGGCGTTGTGCTGTTGCATAAATCAACCCCCTGCTTCCATCTCCTCTGCATTCCACTCAGCTGGGCTCATTTTCACTGTAGCGTATGTGCTCATGGCGTTCACTCTGTTGTGCCCTAAGGACGGATGGAGGTTAGCTGTCATCGTAGATTAATGGACACATTTGCCATGTTGACCCTTCTGCTCCTCCATTCAGACTGGTTGATGGCATACACACAAATGTCACTCTCCGTGGACAAATAGTGTCACTGGGTCCAGCCAAAGGTAGTAGTCTTGGAAAGAAAATCAACTCTCTGGTCAGAGAATGAAGCAATGAAGAAAGATTATTCTGATTAAACAAGTTGAAGCGTCTTTTGAATAATTTTTTTGACAACCCGCATACTAAAGCTAAGTCTCTCAATAAGTGTCTTGCCATTTGAAAAGCAAACGTTGACCTTTACTTTTATTAAAGCAACTATAAAAAAAAAATGTTTTACTGGATCATAAAAAGAAAGATTTTGTCTCTTCACAAATTAAAGTGGAACACATGCAAAATCTCTTACTCTGTTCGAAAACATAGGCAGCATTTTAAAGTATTCTATCTGTGCTCCAGACTCCAAGACTGTTCTAAAAAGTAGGCATCTTTATTATGCTGCTTAAAATATTTTTTTGGGCCAAAAAAACATACCCAGAATGCACTGTCTGTCAGGGTTCTGTCACTTCGGTCTAGTGTAATTCATAGTTTTGTGACAGAGCCCTGACACTCGCGTCATGTCATTGTTTTCATGTGAGCGTGCGGCTTCGAGTGTGCTCGAGCCGTGCGCTCTCGTCTGCGTGTACTGTTTCATGTTGGAGCGTGGTGTTCAGATCCCGGCACTCATGTCTTGAGTTTCGGTTTCGTGTCGGGGTCCGGACACTCGCGCTCCATGTTCTGTCTGTTGTGGGAGCGTGCGGTCTCGAGTTCGCTCGGCCGTGCGCTCTTCTGTCCACGTGTGTTGTGTTTTGTGAAGCACGCGGTTTGTGTTCAGCCGCGTGCTTGTCTTGTTGTCTTGTGTGAACACGCGGCTTATGAGTTTTCTCATTAGCTGCGTGTTCGTGTCTTTTGTTCTAGCACATGGCTTGTGATTTGTTTTGCTGGCCATGTGCTTGTGTTTTGTTTTGTGTGAGCACATGGCTTTTTGTCTTTGATTCGGTGTGCCATGTGCTCATGTCAATTGTCTTGACCCCTCCCATCTTGTTACCTGATTATTAGTTAATTTGCCCCACATGTGGTCCCTCATTACCCTCCTCATTTGCTCTCCATTTATTCTCCTTGTGTTTGCAGTCCTGCGTCAGGGTGTCATCGTCTATCCCTGGATGTGTCGTGTCCAGATCCTGCCTTGCCTTGCCAGCCTGTTTTTCCCCCACGGGGTAGTTTCTGTTGTTTGTTTTGTTTTATTTTAATAAAAAGCCCATTCTTCTGCAGTACTGAGTCCTTGCCTCATCCCTCTACCCGGATCCCTTGACACTGTCAGGCTCAATGAAAAGATAAATATAAGATGGAGGATGAAGGGAATTAGTACAATATGAAAAAATCCATACAATTATGCAGTCTACTTTAATTTAACACAGTTGTGTCTGAAACCACTCCCTATTCCCTATACCGTATAGTGCACTATATCGGGTGTTCAGCGGGTCAGAATTCAGAATGAACAAGTTCATGCTTTCCATTTGTTTCCTTTTTACCCACAATCCTCTCTGATTCCGATTGTAAAACCGATGTACACTTGCTGAAGCACAATTTCCCATAATCCAATGCGGAGAGGACTGACGAGCTGGAAGAGAGAGCGGGAGTGAGCGAGTTTGAATGAGAGACTCATGCCTTGTCCAAATACCCACACTTGCGGTCTTTGCACTTGACCACTTGACTACTTATATGACGTATTTCCTGTATTTGGCCCAAGTGTTCAAGTGAGCATGAAGACCACAAGTGTGTGTCGAACTTTTCATTACCTGATGGGACACACTTATCGTGTTGTAAAAATGCAAGTGTTTACAGAGCTTTATTTTTATTTTCAATACTTTGCATTTTAAAATCAACTTCTAAATGTCTGTTCAGTAGTCCCTATAACATGACAATTTTAATTTGTGGTGCTTCTAATTAAGTGATAAAAAGCAGTTGCAAATGTTGTACAAAATAAATATCACCACTACTCTTCTTTGCACCAATAAAACGTAAAAACACAGTTTTTCTACCAAATTATATGTAATATCTAATTATTATATTAATATTTAACTTAAGGTTTCCGTGACCTCTCATGAGATCTCTGCAAAAAGTCTCACGATTTATTTCCAGGACATGATGCATGATGGGATACACTAAGCCTCGAATAGCGCTCCGGAGTGGTATTCGAGATAGTGTGGGTTTAGTGTGCGTTAAGGGTACTGCGCTTTGGTGATTTTAAGACCTGGGACAGTCTTGCGCACTTACTTCCTGTCGCGCGCGCACGCTCTCAAGTGGTCAAGACCGCAAGTGTGGGTATTTGGACAAGGGGACAGTTTACATCTTTCTTAATCCTGCTTTAACGGCTATTTCATGCATTATTAAAATAAAAATATTATTTAGGCATTAACTCAGATTAATGTTTTACTAATTTACTGAGGTGGCGTTGTTAACTTACAAGAGATAATAGAGATCTGATGATAATTTGGTGGATAATTAAAAAAAAATGTGTTAATCACCTGTATGTGGCATATTCATCCTAATGTAAAATTAATGGTTGCCTGAGAGCGCTCTGCGAGCTGTCATCTTATCTGATCGCAAAATGCTGCTCAGGAGAGTTTTAAGATATTAAAAATAAATACATAACATTTATGTGTTATGTGTATGTGTAATAAGTGTTTATTTTTGTTGCCAGGATTTTTATAGTATTTAATTATTGTGAACATATTGAGCATTTCAAAACAAGTTAGGCCTAATAATATACCATCGATGAAACCAGAAAGCGGAGGTATGTATAATTACAATATGAAGTCATTGTGAGTATTATTGTTATTCATATTATTTTCTAAAATAAGGTACATGTAATATAAAAGTAGAAATGTGACGAAGACGTTTCTGCGACAGCTCCCGCTCTCTGACGCACAGTGTATATGTCAGTGTCCAAATTTGTTCACTTTATTTTGTTCACTCCTTTCTGATATAGGGGACTCATCTTCCATTCACTATATAGGGATTAGTGAATGAGTGGACAAGTGAGCGATTTCAGACACAGCTAATATCAATGTGGGCCATGTACTTTTATGTGTATTAAGCAACCCAGGCTCATTAGAAAAATGTGCCTGTTGCGACATTTCTGGAAAATAATATTATGTCACCTCTTGTTTCGAAATGTTCAGTGAGTTTTATTACATGAATACATATTTATTTATTTATTTATAACCTTGTACATATTGTGGCATTCGGAAGTGAAATGTCGAGTGGCGCTAAAAGGTTAATGCTCTATAGTGTTGAAAAATAATGCACCACCTGCACTAAACCTAACCGATAGTGTTAACAAAAGCGATCTCATTTCTCATGAGACTCATCGCAATTGCAATGCTGTACCAGGTGAGCCGTCAAGCAAGTTTACTTAACACATATGGAGCTGCTATGTGAAGCAAATGTGAAAAATGGTTGTGATTCAAAAAGAGTTGAATTTGTTCAAAAGTCCTGCACTATGCTAAAAGTGTATTTAAGGTCATAACAGTGTTGTGCAAGGAACCACAGGAAAATTTTTATCAATCATAATTTTTGTGAAAAGGAATACAAGTTGTTGTTGTTTTACTGCAACTAGCATTCATTTCAGCTGAAAACCGCAGTGAATTGTATGTATAGGTACATTTTTTGTCTGATTGTTAGCTTAGCAACATGCTAACAGCATACTCTATAAGAATTAATCATGAGTGAATTCTCCCTAGAGTGCTCAGAATCAGTCCCCTATAAGGCTCAATGTAGGAACTAGGCCTTGAGGCAGCACATTGGGTTTTGGAACAGACCCCCCCCCCCCATTATTTCCATTATTGCTGGAAAAGACTGAGCATTTATCTCTGGCTATAAATAGTTTTCTTACATTTACTTAGCTATGCATATCACCCTCATTTGAAAGTCTACTTCATTAACATGACTAATTAGCCAAAACTTCAATGGCTATGATTAATGCATATGCCAACATAAGAAAGAAGGAAAAAGCTTTGATTGACTGTGAAGAGATTACAGTCTTGTGTTTTAAAGAGTCTGCACACCTCACACTTTTTCATGTTGTCTTCTTCAAAAGGAATCCTCTTTCACAAGATTTAATGAGATGAAACTAAGCTTCACTTATT
Organism: Sinocyclocheilus grahami; assembly: GCF_001515645.1. Classification (NCBI taxonomy): domain Eukaryota; kingdom Metazoa; phylum Chordata; class Actinopteri; order Cypriniformes; family Cyprinidae; genus Sinocyclocheilus; species Sinocyclocheilus grahami. The sequence goes on from NW_015505952.1 coordinate 216,691, forward strand.
CTGGAAAGGCACAATGCCACAGGTACAATTATTTTATCACTGTGCATGACAAAAACTTAAATGGCATACAGATTTTCATTTGATTTGATAAAATTAAAAAAAGGCAAATACATTTGCAGAAAACAATTATGTTTATTACACGTTTGCGGAATGATCATTAGGTGAAGGTACTAACGTAAGAGGACTTGGCTGTTGCAACCAAAATAATTCAACCTCATTAGAAAACTCCCCACTGCAGGAAATAATTTGAAACTGGGTCATCTCCAGATGTAATTAACTGGTTAACTGGTTAGCATGGTCCTTACAAAATATGTTGTAACTACTCTGTGTGAGTGCAAAAATCATATTTCTCCACTGATAGCCATTCAAAATTAAACATGTAATAAAATATAAAAAATCAAGTGGGCATGTTTTCCTCATATTTATTATATATTATTATTCATATAAAAAATAAATAACAACCTATTTTGTTAATATTTACTTGGCTAATATCAGTGATTGCCTAGCGCCCCATCATCACCAGCATTCCAAATTCTCTGGTGCCGCCCCTGACGGATGTAGAGTATGATATATCAACCCAACTGTTTATAATTTGCAGGTAATTCATAACACCCTAATTACCTTGTTTGGGTGTGTTTAGTTAGGGTTAAAGATAAACTCAGCCAGACACTGAACCTCCAAGACTGAAGCTGAAGAGCCCTTCCAAGACCAGAAATGGGTGTGTCAGACAAAGGAGACAAATGTACAGTGTTTGCGGTATAGTGTATAACCCAAATTTGTAAAAAGGTAAATAAATCAGCTCCATAGTGGAGTGATCAAGGACTTAAAGCAGGGTTTGGCATTTCCGGTCCTGGAGATCCATTGTCCTGCAAGGCTTAGCTCCAAGCCTAATCAAACACACCTGCAAAATCTAACCAATGTCTTTAGGACTACTTGGAAATTACAGGCAGGTGTGTTTGGTTTGTGATGGAACTAAACTATGTAGGACAGTAGCCTGCCAGGACTGGAATTGCCAATTCTTGTCTTACAACAGAGGTAGCCATCTCTGCTCCTTAAATTCCAGCTGATTTAAGTTCTAACCCTGCTTCTTTGATTAGTTGGTTTAGGTGTGTTTGATTAGGGTTGACGCAAAACTCAACAGGACAGTGGCCCTTCAAGACTGGAATTACCCATCTTTGCCTTATAGTGTTCCATTTAAACTAGGTACGGGCAACTCTGGCCCTCAAGGTCCACTTTCCAGTTTGGAGTTCAAAGTCCAACCAAAGTCTTCGGGATTTCTTGAAAATCACAGTCAAGTTTGTTTGATTAAGGTTGGATCGAAACTCTGCAAGATAGTAGACATTGAGGACCAGGGTTTCCAACCCTTGATTAAAAGCATTACACTGATTCAGTCAGTAGTAGGCACTCATGCAACTTAAGCCAGTGGTTGTGAATCCTGGTTTTGGGGACCCACGACTCTGCACATTTTGTATGTCTCTCTTGTCTTACACATTTAGCTGAATTCATGGAGCCCTTGCCTAATGAGCTTGTGACCTGAATCAGGTGTGTTAAATAAGGGAGACATACAAAATGTACAGAGTGGTGGGTCCCCAGGACCGAGATTGAAAACCACTGGCTTAAGCAATGATGTACACTTCAAGTCTAGGAGATGAAGGGAAGTTTGCGAGGGAAGGGTACAAAAACTTGACAAAGAATGCTGCCACAGTGACCTGTTTCTTTTCCTGAATGCATCAGCATTTTCGAATGATTGGGTTGAATGAATGATTCAGTGACTCACTCATAAATCCAGTCACCTGTATCTTTCCTGAATGAATCAGTGTTTTTGAACAAATCTGTAATAAAGACAGTAATTTCTCACCACCTACTGGCATAATGATATAACCTCCAAAAATCCTCACCTCTAATAAACAAACTGACAGTCTATCTGAAATTAACACAGTTAATGGAGTGATACAAACTTGGTTTAATACTTTGTTTCACAACATTTACTTTCAAGCACGTTTAATTGACCTAAGTGTCCAAATACTTTTTGGTGGCCACTACAGCCAGCCTAACCATAGTGTTCTCACTTCCAGCAGGCCCAGGCCACGTCATGAGTGACATATCAGAATGGAAACCACAACACCTCTGTCTGATGAACAGACGTCAGCGGCTTTAGACTGCAGGAGGTGACAGGAGAGCACCTGCTCCGACCCCGTAACCAAACTGTATATAAACTATATTTAGTTTCCAGTTGAGCAGAAGGAGGGGGGAGTTATTGTGAAGTTGATTTGGACTACAGTGCGGCATCTGGCCTTTGAGTACACAGGCGAGTAACAGCATGAGTGATGTCATATGGGAAGGCTATGCATCATCCGTTGGCAGATGTTTGACCTGCTGGTTGTGTTCCAGAAACAGCCACTGTGGATCAGGTCTCAACACCTTTCGTTCTAAAGCAGTGCCTGCACCCGGGCTAACCATCACATATTCCTGCAGTCTTTTATATGCCTATTGTGTGTGGAGGCAAGTGAAAAAGCAGACCAGAAAGGTTTTATTCAGATTCACTTACACGTTGATTATGTTACCATAGAAACTGTCCCATGAAATGTGTTTATAAAAGTATACTTTTGAGACACCTTTTCAAACTGTGAAAATACTCTCAAAGCTACTGCCTAACAGGAGTGATGGGAAGCGCTGGCATAAAAACTGTCTTTTATTAAAGTTTTTAAAGACGATGCTTAAGGGGAATAGATTGCAAGCAAACCCAAGAGACTTCATATCTAAATGGTTCTTTTGGCAAATACGCTCTGCGACTGGTTTAATTAAAGAAGAGTACAAAAAAGTGCACTTTGCAAATTGAGCTATCACAGGCCTCTGGATGTCTGAGAAGCCACAGGAGAAAGAGGTGTGACAGTCAATCAAAAGAGACAAACATCCTCCTTAAAATGCTGTGAGTCTTTTTATGTCATACATGTTCTCAGGGGGGCTTCAACAGACAACACAAAGAATTGATATATTTCAAGCAACACACCCTCTTTTTTTGCTTTCAGTTAACCAGATCATCATTTGTCCATCATTTCTACAAAACATTCACAAGTAGTGCCACCTCTGAATTGTGTAAAATAACCACAGTATTAAAACTAGGGCTGTTGATTTAAATTAAATTAACTACATTGTATATGTATTAATTGATTAATCAAAATCAAACCTCATCTATCAATATATCAAATGTCCCCAAATGAAGATGATTCAGACTTTATTAAATATACATTCAAGTCCTATTATTATTATTATTATTATTATTATTATTTGTATTATTATTATTGTTGTTGTTTGTATTTGTTGTTGTTATTATTGCATGTAAGCATTCATTCATTCATTCGTTCATTCGTTCGTTTGTTTGTTTGCAATTTTGGGCATGTAGACATTATATTCAGCCATCACATCGAATTTTGCTGTTTTTCATTGTAATGAATATGGAACCGCCAGCTTAAATTGCTTCAGTGGTAGGAAAACTTCATCAACATATACATACAGATCATGGGGTGTGATTAGTGCCCCTTGTATCATGTATAATTTGTTTTTAACAACAAGCATACTTATTAAATACATACTGTTACATCATAAACAATTACACTAAATTAAATGTACAGGTTAAATTGACCATTCTAATTCAAATAATTAACAAACATTAATAGGATTAATATATTAATATATTGCATATGAAAACAGTCACACAACAGTGTCTGTTACTGTAAGTCGTCACAATGCTTTTAATAGTTTGTAGACATTATTAATAATATAGCAATTAGCATAACATAGACACTAGTCTAGTTTGAAGTGTTACCAATTGTAATAGCAGACACTGTGTTGAGAGGCCTTTATATCAATGAAGGTCAGTTGCCTGAAGGAAACTCTCATTGTCACAGCAATGAATCAGAGATGCGGTCTGTTATACATATTTATATAGTGTCATCATGGCCCATGTATTAAGATTTAAACTGAGGTATTACTCCAGCCTTTTCAGTTTCTCTCTCAGCGGCTCTCTGTATATTGCCAATGTATTTTAATCTGCGGCCCCAGAGGGAGAACTGTGTAACACCTCATGGGTTTTCATAAGGTTATAAAGATTCACAGTGCATGCATCGCCATCCAAATAGAAAGTGTATTTCATTTCTGTGGGCAAATGAATCTTTCTCCCCTCATTTCCCAATCTCAAACAACTCTGATAAAGAAGTGAGTTCTCAACATCTCGAGAATCTCCATGATGACTTTTTTGTCATTGACGGGACGTTTATATAAAGATATATACTGGCTTATCTGTATATGTGCACCAGCGGATTGAGACTGATTATATGCTGACCGGCAAGATTATCATCAAATGTTTCTGGGTAATTTTTACTGAAGACAATATATTAAAATACATTACAGCAGTTATTATTATAGCAGTAAGTATTACTTTGAATTCCATTCCATTTTAATACTACTACTTCTATTTTTCAATTACAATTCTATGTAATTCTGTTCAATTCAAATTCAGAAATAGAATTCAAGGAACAGATGAGTAGTGCTGAACCCTAGGGCTCTGAAATATTGAAAAAAATACATTGCAAGTAGCAGAAAACCGCTAATGGCTAATGCCTTAATCATCATTAGCCATTAGGTAGAGAGTACTTAGGAGTTCACTTAAAGACTCTGGTGCTTCGTAACAGGAATATCTTAGTTAAGTAAAAACAACATGATGTATGTAGTGGAGGATCAGAGAGAACATCATTGCATTTCCAGCAAGAAAGTCATTTAATTACAACTCTGTAACTAAATATGTTAGAGACGAAAATGGAGAGGCAGCCCAAAACTGAATAATATCGTGGAAATTTGACACCAGCACACAAGTGTGTAACTGAAAGAACTCATGAGGCACTCCAGAAATAGCTGAATGGGCGTAAAAGCCCGTCCCACAACATTAAATGATGTGTTTTATTGAGGTGATCCATCCGGATGATGCAGGTTTAACATCACAGGCTATATCGCGCTATTATTCCCCTGTTGTCTGTTAAGCTTCTCAGTAATGTGTGTTTGACATCTTGCACAATCGAAAGCTAATCATGCTCTGTAATGCTGGATGCGGCAGCTCTCAGGAGATATATTAGGCCGTTATCTCACCATCCCAACAACATCATTAGGTAGATAATGCTAACGTTGAATGTATGATCCTTTGCGCAAAGCAATGTGTGCTAGGCAAGCTGGAGGATGTAAATTGTTATTGCTGCAATGGTAGCAAATATCTCAAATGAACTAAAAATATGACTTCTCAGCCACGACTCCACCCATATCTAGATCTCTCAGTGCGTGTGTGTATCTTTATACGTAGAGGTAAGTTGTTAATCATCTGCAATCACATTATAAATTTTTGACAGTGTACAAAAGCTACACCTTTAACCTTGCAGTGCACCCAAAGCAAATAAAATATTACTGTCAATTAACACAGCTTATCTCTAAAAATAATATGTATTGTAATACATCAGCATTGTTTGTTTCTCCAAATTAGAGCAATTATGATACATTATGAAAAAATAATAATAATAAATGTCCATGTCTAGTTAAGATATGCTGTTTGCAAATTACAAATAAACCCAGATGTATGTATTTATTTCCTGCTATATTTATAATTGTATTGTATTGTATTGCCTTTTTATATTCAAAAGCATATTATTCACATGTATATGTTACTAGTTATCTAGTTTTCCATGAATATGCACACTTTTCAAAAACCTTAACAATTTTGACTTTATTTCTCAGTTTATATATTGCAATGGTGAGTTAACATACATGTTTAGTTCATATCTTGCAATTTTGAATTAACGTCTCACAATTTTTACTTTCTTGCAATTCTGAGCTTTCATCTATCAATTTTGTGTCAACATCTCACTTTTTTATTACACAATTCTGATTTAACGTTCAGATTTGATTTTAGCAGATAATTGCTAAATAACTTTTTTCAAGCTGTCTTTAATTTAGTGGACAAAAGGGTCAGTCTGAATCACAAAAAGCTTTTTGGGAACAAAATATTATTTTTGTGAAAGTAATGTGTTATTTCATTCTGTCACGGCTTCTCTGGGCACAATACCAGACAGGGACGCAGGAGATACTGCAATGGTGAACTTTAATCAAATACACAAGAGCAAAGACATGGAACTAAGCCAAAATACAATGGTGACTGAACAGTGAAAGAAACTCAGGGACAGACTAAAATAGGAAACACAGATGAGACTAATGGATAAAAACACCTGACACAAATGAGACACTAATGATAAATATGGGAACTAATCAGGGAACACAGGGACATGACCAAATAAGGAAAAATAGGAACCCAACAGGAACATAAATGTGACTCGCACTCATGGGAGGGTGGGCGCCTTGGAGGCCACTCAGGACAGGATTATGAGGGACGGAGAGCCTCCAAGGCGATAACAGATCCAGGCACCATGGTGGATCAGGCAGTTCAGGGTGCAATGGCGGATCAGGCCGTTCAGGGTGCCATGGCGGATCAGGCAGTTCAGGGAGCCATGGCGGGGCGGCCTCCATGGCCTTTGCCTTGGCCCGGCCGCTACCACCGGAGCCCTATAGCACCCCCAAAAAAATTCCTTTGGAGAAATTTTGGGTTCTGAGGTCCTCCGTGGCAGACTAATGGATACACACACCTTACACAAATGAGACACTAATGATAACTATGGGAACTAATCAGGGAACACAGGAAAATTACTAAATAAAGAAAAAACAGAACTCAACAGGAACACAAACATGACACATGCATTAGAATGTACCAAAACATTTTGTGAACAAAATATGCATTTTTTTGATCAAATAATGTTATCAACAAAATTAGATACATTAAAAGAGATATAGCCACAGAATTCAAATAAATAAAAAAGTCAAAACTGCAAATGTTAACTCGGCATTTCCAAAAAAAAAAAAAAAGTTGGAATAGTGGGATCCTTAAAAAGTATTTGTCTCTATCTATTTGTCTGTATATCAAGTGTTTCAAGTAGTGCTTACTGGCCAAATTTTTGAGACAAAAATGTTGAGCCAACATTCAAAGGTTGTCTTAACAAGATTTCCTTTTCTAGTCTTACAACTGATTTTTTTGGATTTCTAGAGGTCATTGACAAAAAGTCATTTCACAGAAGATTATTAGACTCTTTGCTTTCTGCCCAGAGGACATTACCACCAATTCTCTCAAGTCATCTTCCATTAACGACACAATAAAGGAGATTCCATCCTGTTCCTTTGCCACCACTAAGCATTATGGGTCTCTTGTCCTTCCGAAATGGGCACAACAAGTGTTCTAATGAGCTGCAGTCAAAATCTAGGATCCATGACATCCAGTTATGACTCACCACTGGTTATTCTAATCCATTACAGGCTGCCGCAAATGTCCTGCATGCATGACCAGGAGTGGTGACGGAGGGGACGCGCTTCTGTACGGCTGCCAGGAGAGCGGCTGAGGAAATGCACTACAAGGTCAATCAAGCTGTCCATGTGTTTTCCTCTTCGCTTTGGGAAGCACAGTATGCCGTGGCAGACCTGGAACAGTCATTGTTGAAAGAGCACAGTAGTGATTGATAAAGACATTCTCTGGACACGATATTCTTTCAGTGTAAAGATGCTCCAAAAAATAAACTGAGGCAGGACGATAGATAAAAAGGGTAGCACAACAAAAAATCAAGGAAGGTGAACATTTTAATGACTCGATGACTTTTATTAAAATGTGGCTATTATGTAAGATGTATATGTGTGGGATGTCTGCAATTAATTCATTAATGTAATTAATTTATTTTATTCCTGTGATGCAAAGCTGAATTTTCAGCATCATTACTCCAGTTTTCAGTGTCACATTATCCTTCAGAAATCACTCTAATATGCTGATTTGGTGCTGAAGCAACATTTCTTACTATTATCAATGTATTGGCGTATCTCTCTCTCTCTCTCTCTCTCTCTCTCTCTCTCTATATATATATATATATATATATATTAATTGAGGTGAGAATCACATCTGATGGAGCTTTTACAGTAACTGTCCTGCAGTTTCCCTGATCTAAATTTTCTTAATTAATAAATGTCCTTGTTATGTCAGATGTAATGCCAGCAGTATTTGAAGTAGCAGCTGTTATTTTGCCCAGACTATTGGCAAAAAGGTCTAAATCCATAATGACGGGGCACCAAAGATGAGGAATTTTGTTTAATTACAGTATTTGCTCTGATGATAAGACACATTGTAAAAATACATAATAAACCACAATTGCAAAAATTCCAACCCAGACGGGATTCGATTTCTCAGAGGACACTCGGACCCGTGAGCTAGCCAAGAAACAAGTAATTTGCTGCATAATTTTAGAGGTTATGTGTGGAAAAACTTGTTTGATTCGGACATGATTAAAATCACAAAGTAGTAAAGTACTCCAGTGAAATACAAATTTTCCTGACCACTTCAGGGAACGGAACGTAGATACGGAACAAGTACTGCATCTGTTTAAGATGCTTTGGGGAAAACTTATTTTTCTCTGATGACTGAAGCCTTTTAATAACGCAGTGTAACTGCACGGCCATTGGTTCGTGCAGTGTATTAAAATGAACCAATGGTAGCGGATTACAATCCCGCCGTGCTATGCTAGAGGAACGACTAATACTTGAACTTGCCTTAAGCACCCAAGGGGGCCCAGAGGGACCAAGTATTTTGCAGGGAAGCCCCGCAAATGGCAGTAGGGCTACACTCAGAGAGGTCGGCCCAGCCTTGTATCATCGTCCTGGAATAATTCAGTACAGCCTAGGAACTCACTGAGGGCCGAGAGTGTACATGAATGAGGCAAACGCCAAGCACTGGTTGTCATACGACAGAGTGCCCTGCTATGCAGAAAGGACCTGCGCCTGTAAGGCCGGGATGTCCAGACTATAGAATCTGGCAAATGTGGATGGCGAGGCCCAGCTGGCCACCACACAAATTTTTTGCAATGGACACACCACTAGACAAGGCCCAGGAAGAGGCAACACTACTAGTTGAGTGGGCTCTTACAATCTCTGCTTCGTAACCGGACAACCCTTGGTGCGGCCACCGAAGCATACAAATAGCTGATCCGACCGCCTGAAAGGGGCGGAATGCTCAAAATAGACTTTCAGCACCCTGACAGGACACAGTAAGTTCAACTCTTGGTCTTGCTCCGAAGGAGGAAACGCCGATAGAGTTATCACCTGTCCTCTAAATGGAGTAGAGAGCACTTACAGTATGTACATAACCGTGCCTTGGTTTCAGGATGAATTCGAGGCAGGTAGGGCTCACTGATAGCGCCTGCAGATCTCCCATACGCTTTGCTGATGCTAATGCTAGAAGCAGAGCAGTCTTAAACATCAGGGGACGAAGGTCAATGGACTGTAGCGGCTCTTAAGAGCCCTCAACACCGTGGGCAGGTCCCATGTAGGGACGGTAACAGGGCGAGGCAGGTTGAGCCTCCTAGACCCTTTCAAAAAGCGAACAACTAGGTTGTTCCTGCCCACTGACTGGCCAGGTATAGGAGCGTGGGAGGCTGCTCTGGCTGCTACATAGACCTTGAGTGTGGAAGGGGAACAACCCTTATCTCACAGCTCCTGCAGGAAGGACAATATCAGAGATATGTCGCAGGAAATTGGGTATGCGCCGTGGGACACACACACCAATTTGAAGTTGTCAGTGACAGCGTTCCGCTTCGATCAACCTAGGAAAATAGAGCCGCTCAATGTAAAGAGGGGCGCTGATCTTCATGTGCAAGGCGCGGATCGAAGTGCAGTAGGGAAAGCGAGCACGCAGGCTCTGTGTCGGCGTGATATCGCTCAGACCCGGCTGCTTAGCTCCCAGACTTCGCTGTTTCTCTCTCCGAGGCTCGCTGAGAGAGGAGAAACGGGAGAGCGGGGCTGCCTCATTGAAGGTGGTCTGCAAGCGGAGAAGAGTGAGATTCATGCTTTGAGTGAGCATTCTGTCTCAGTGAGCGCACAGCTCACTGCCCTTCTGCAGCGGATCAAAGTGCAGCGGGGAGTGCGAGCACGCGGGAACAGTGCCGGCATGCGAACGCTCAGACCGGTTGCTTAGTTCTCTGACTCTGCTGTTTCTCTCTCCGAGGCTCGCTGAGAGAGGAGAAACGGGAGAGCAGGGCTGTCTTCAATGAAGGTGGTCTGCGAGTGGAGAAGAGCGAGACTCATGCTCTGAGTGAGCATTCTATCACAGTGAGCGTGCAGCTCAATGCCCTTCTGCAGCGGATCAAAGCGCAGCGGGGAGAGTGAGACGCACTCACTGCTCTTGTGCATCCTGCAAGATTCCGTGCACGAGCCACAATCGCAGCGCGATATTTGCAACAATGTTGCTAGAAATTTTGCTCTTTTAGAACTTACCTAGAAATAAGCTATTTTAGGCTCACCGGATGGCGGCAGGGGATCAGCTGGTACCGCTGCTGCTGCGACGCTCAAGGTGGCGAATCAGCCGAGCAGAGGGTCACTGGTTCAGCTTGATCCACTGCGAAGGTGATTCTACGGCGAGAGGCTTCGAGTCTCGTAGATCAGCGATGAACTAGTCGTCACTGAAGGAGAAGAAATCTCAGGATTCTGTGGCGATGTGCTGCTTATATAGCCAGATGACCCTGCCCATTCTGGCGCTCCACTGCCGAGTCATTGGTTCGTTTTTAATACACTGCACGAACCAAGTTACACTGCATTTTTAAAAGGTTTAAAGTTTTTTTAAGAGTTTTTCCCAAAGCGTCTTATACAGACGCAGTACGAGTGAAGTATTGTTCAGTCTTGTTTAAATTGAACTATTTATCTTACAGGTCATTCATGAATTTCTAATTGACTTCATATAAACTTCAGGATTTTAAGTATTTACTTTTAGAAAAGATAGTTTCCACAGTGGTCATTAACTATTGAATAAATAACACACATTTATGTATGTCTGTGATCACTTGGGTAGAAATTCAGTTTGTATGGAGTGATTCTGGTTTGCAGGAAACAAATCAATGTCCACTAGCATTAATTCAACCGCATACTTAAGTCAAGAAAATATCTAAATGCGTTTTATAGGGCAAACTGTCATCTGTATTGACAGCAGAGGTCTTTATCTGCAACAGCAGCAAAGCGTTTAGCATAACCCTGAGAGGAGCATTTGTTTGGACCCTCTCTCTGCCCAGTTTGGCCACTGGTGCTTTGGCGTGGTGAAGTTGTTCGCTTCTGGCATTACTCCAGGCCACTGCTTTGTAAGGTCTCCAGCTCCTGTGGTGATTTCACTGTCCAGTGAGCTATGAAAGCTTTTTATAAGTACATCAGCACAACTGCATTAATCGGCAGCCATATTGATTCAGCATTTGTGTGTAAGACAGAGAGAAGAGGAACATTAATGGATATATTTATAATGAAGTACCTCTCAACCTAGTGCTTAAGTCACAAATGGGGCATAAAGTTTTGCGAGTCTCACCCAAACACAAAATAAAAATACTGACCCTTATGTTTTCCTCATTTCCTCTGGGGTAAATGTAAAGTGCCAATGGAATTAAATTGACATGATCGTTTATAGTCCACTTAAAAATCAGTAGAGACAACTGTTAAATGCCTCCCTTTTGAATTTTAGAATTTTTAATGAAAAAAAGAAAAGAAATGTTCAACGTGTTTCTCATAAACCATCTCAAAACCATTCATGCAAATTTTTATTATTTCACACAGACACACACACACACACACTCTGTGTGTGTGGGTGTGTGGGTGAAATAATAGGAATTTGGATGCATGGTTTTGAATGTACGTGTGTGTGTGTGTGTGTGTTCATTTATCATCCTGAAAAGGAAGGTACATTTAAAAGTTTGGATTTTTTTCCTTATTAGAAATTGGAGCAATTTCATATATTAGCATATATCTAGCCCATAGTAATTAGTATTTTTATGTAATACATTTCTGACATATATGTCAAGCATATGTATTTCCATCCTAAAACCGGTCAATACAAGGTGATATTATACTGGTAAATATAAAATATTGACTTTTGTGTGTGTGTGTGAGTCAGACTCTGTTCCTTGTTTTGTGTGTATTTTGCTCCCATGTGCCTTCCTTGCCCTTTTTTGGTCCTTCCTGTTTCCTGTTCCTATTATGTTCAGCTGTGTCATTAATTATCTTAATTTGCTCCTGCGTATTTAAAGTGTGTTCTGCCCCTCGTTTCCAGTCCAGTATTGTGAATGTCAACCTCCTAAGCTATGTGTGTTTTCCTGGTTACCTTGATTTCATTAAATTCTCCATGTTGATGTTCTCCACGTCTCCTCGTTACTCGCTCCGCGCTCCAGCACAGTAGCCGATCCGTGACAGAATACCGGACCGCAAACAGAAAGTGAGCGGAGCCTCTTCTCCGCAAATTTACTCCCCGCGATTATGGAAATCGCTGAACCCTTCATCACATATCCCCTTCTTAGAGTATGCCTGGGAGTTCTGTGGGCTCGCCGCGGCAAAGGCATTAGATGACACCACCATCAACTCTTTGTTCTGGCATGGGGCCAATTACCATCGCCCCATGGACCTCACAGACACCACGGGACTGAGCTGGAGGGAAGGGATCCTCCGGTGTCTGCCGTGGCATTCCCAAGCCCTCCGGCCGTGGCATTCTCAAGCCCGCCGGCTGCTCCAGTGTCAAGTCCGCCGACCACGCCTTTCACCCCGAACCTAAAGGGTAATCTAAGGAGGAGAAGGCGGTTGGCTCCAGCCCAAGAGCTCGCTCCAGTGTCGGCTCCAGCCCCAGAGCTCGCTCCATTGTCGCCTCCAAGCCCCGGATCCAGCCAAAAGAGGGCTCCTGTCCCCGAGTTTAGCCCAGTGAGGGCTCCTGTCCCTGAGTTTAGCCCAGTTAGGGCTCCAGTTCCCATGTCGAACCCAAGGAGAGCTCCAGTCCCCAAGTCAAGCCCAGGGAGGGCCAATGTTCCTGAGTTAGGCCTACGGAGGGCCTCTAAAGACGATATTCTCCCCAAGGATTTTATTTTTTGGGGAGGGGGTAGTATGGTCCATCCGTAGTGGCCGGGTGGGTGCGGCCATGGCGTCCTGAGTTCCCAGCTGTAGTGGCTGGGCAGAGTGGCGAGGCCAAGGCCATGGAGGCCATCCAGCCATGGCCTTCTGAGTTCCCTGCTCCGCCGTGGCCTCCTGAACTGTCTGATCCGCCATGGCCTTCTGAGCTGCATGCTCCGTCATGGCCTCCTGAACTGCCTGCTCCCCCATGGCTTCCTGGTCTGCCTGCTTCGCCATGGCGCCCCGAGCTCCCTGCTCCGCCATGGCGCCCCGAGCTCCCTGCACCTCCATGGCCTCTGAGCTCCATGTGCCGCCATGGCACAATAGACTGCCTGATCCACCCTGGAGGTATTCCCCGTGTCCCAGTCCTGCACCAGCCTCCAGGGCGCCCACCCCCCATCATGTTCCCTGATTAGTTAATTATCTTCAGCTGTGTCCTTAATTATCTTCATTTGCTCCTGTGTATTTAAAGCGTGTTCTGCCCCTCGTTTCCCGTCCGGTATTGTGAATGTCAACCTCCTAAGCTACGTGTGTTTTCCTGGTTACCTTGATTTCATTAAATTCTCCATGTTGATGTTCTCCACGTCTCCTCGTTACTCGCTCCGCGCTCCAGCACAGTAGCCGATCCGTGACAGAATACCGGACCGCAAACAGAAAGTGAGCGGAGCCCAGTCCTGCACCAGCCTCCAGGGCGCCCACCCCCCATCATGTTCCCTGATTAGTTAATTATCTTCAGCTGTGTCCTTAATTATCTTCATTTGCTCCTGTGTATTTAAAGCGTGTTCTGCCCCTCGTTTCCCGTCCGGTATTGTGAATGTCAACCTCCTAAGCTACGTGTGTTTTCCTGGTTACCTTGATTTCATTAAATTCTCCTTGTTGATGTTCTCCACGTCTCCTCGCTTCGCACTCCAGCACAGTTGCAAACATGACAGTGTGTGTGTGTGTGTCATATATATATATATATATATATATATATATATATATATATATATATCTTATATTTAGATATTACTAGAAATATTTTGTTTTGAATAAAAATACAGTAAATTGTTCATGTTAGTGTGTTGAATATTGTTTATGTAAATAGATTGCATTTTTTGACGTGTTTAAAGAGCTGTAAGAAGAGCCATCTTTTTAAGTTTCTTTTTTAGGTCTTTTAAAGGTTAAAGTGCATCCTTAACCCTGTGTAGTCACATTTTTGGAGAAAGATTAATATAAATGTTAAATGTATAGATATTAATTGATATTAAAACTTTACCTTTACCATTAACAGAGGTGAATAACTGTGTTCTGAATGGAGTCAGCACTGCCTTGAGTGAGTCCTCCTCTATCTGCAGTGATTTAAAGGAAGTATCTGAGATTGAAGTCATGAACTCCATCAGCTGCACATTTGATGATCCATTTGACTTCACTGAAGAGTCTTGGTATCACGTGAGTAGCGTGCTCAACATGTCTATGTGGCAAATAAGTTAAGTTTTTATGTGTTTGTAGATTACTTTAATGAAATAAAGTGTCAGTATAGTTGACTATAATAGCACAACAATTCTACAAATAACAAGTGCCACAACAACAGCAACAACAACACTTTCCTATAAGCATCCGTTGGTCGCTGTGCATGGAAAAACTTTCCCGATTCACGAGGTCATCACATGCAATGATACAAATTGAGGTAATTTTGATGTGCTGTAAAATTTAATCAGTTTTAAAATGTTGCATATTTATGTCGCTAGAGAGAAATGAAATTAGCTTGAATAAATTTATATTAATTTATTCAATATAGCCTAATTTCAGGGATTCTCATTGCTCGATTGACAGAGAAAGATGCAGAATGCATGAACTACAAAAAAAATGATGAAATACGTCTACACTACAAGCTGTCTGTTCACTTAAAGCAGGAAAAGTTTGAACATGACACTTGCCAACTGCCAAATGCGATTGAAAATTACAGGAAATCTACTCTATTCCTGAACTGATTTTCAAATTAGTGTTTCCTGATGTAAAAAAAAAAACTTGCAAAGTACACATTATTTATTAGTAGGCTATAAATAACATTGTTTTTGAATTATAACCTAACTTCAGTTTAATTCTGTCTGTTTATTTTACTTTCGAATTTTTCTACAGTACTAGCACAGAAGTAAGCACATTGTGCTCATGGGGGCACTTATCCCCGAATCCTAAATATTAACTCAAACCAAGCGCTATTTAACAGAGATGCATGATGCAATAAACGGATGTTCGCGGAATGTATTTTTTTTCCTTTGAACCTGTTGGCGACTCCATCTTTACACACACGCGAAAGCCCCTCCGGCGCGTAATGATGCGCTCCGGCGCTTGGAGACGCACAGGTATTCCTCCAGGGATAATTAGTCAGGGACAAATCAGAAGTTTCTGTGGAGATGCGTTCTGTTGTGCGTGAAGCAAAGCTTTGCGCTTCCCAGTCAACGTTGCCAAAATCAGACAGACGGATGGATTTCATGCTTTGCGAGTTAAATGGATAAACAGAGGGAAAGATGGATGGTGGCGTCTCTGTAGGGTGACATCAGAAACGGGCATGCCACCAGAAGCGGTGAAAAAACACAATTTTCCTGGAACGCCGAGAAAGTGTTGCTGTATTTGACTGTTTTTGTGTTTTTCTTTAAGTGTGACAGCATGCTGCAGACAAGTGGCAACAAGATACATGTGAGTATGCTTTTGATTTCTCAAGATTAGTACTACTAGAATACTAGCTGCAATACTCAAACAGGTTAGCATTAGTTCTACAGCCAGTAACTTGAATGAAGGATAAACCAGAAATAATGGCATCAATGAAAAGTGGCTATTGCCTTCACACTTTCAATCTACATTGAAGTGTATTGAGAGCAGCCAAATTAAGAAGCAATAGTCTGACCTACATCTATCCTCACCATACTCCCTCCCCCCTTTCTCCTGAGTTGAATTTGATATGCACACACACTGCTGATGAACAGTGAGCCTGGGTACATTGTATTCTCCTCTCACCTGTTCAGGTGGCCAATAACATGATGGACATGGACCAGGACTCTCGCAAACGGCTGTGCTTTGCTGACGGCCGAAGGAAAGTGGACTATGTGCTGGTGTACCACTATCGAAAACGCTCCTCCGTCAGGGGGTCTCCTAGTCAACACAGACTGTCCATCATCTCCAATGGTAGTTATCCTTTAGGAGTGGAGGAGAAAGACCAAGAGGGAGGGAAGGATGAACCTGCAGAGGTGGTGGTGGACGTCGGACCCCCGGACCCCGCCGATGGGGAGAAAATCATGATCCGAGAGGAGTTTGAGGGTAATTTAAAGGACGCTGGGCTGGAAATTGAGCATGATAAAGAGGTGAGTAGAAGCTGACTAGATCTTATTTGTGCTGGTGCTCCTTTGTAAGAGCCACATCTGGTGTTGATTTTACAGAAAGCTGTCACTTTAGATCAGTTGAGTCGTGCCTTGTCAAAAACAATATCAGTCATGTGACCACTTCTATTCATATTCTAGAAATTTTAGGAAATAAGATCTTGACCATGAAAATTGACTCCAGTTCGGTTTTCATAAAGACTGTTTCCTTAATAGTGTATGTGTGTGGGTGTGTGTGTGTGTGTGTGAATTGTGAGCTAGTCGGTCTTTCCAAGTCTTACTACGCAGCTTAGTATTGGATAGAGTTACCATTTCACAGGGCATCTGACCAATTTGGGAATTATCCATGTATCATTGTTTTGTTATGTAAGCCATTACTCTTAAAGATGGCCCATTATGGAGTAATTGGACTGTATTTGTATGGTATTATTAATGGTCCCAAATAAACTCTTCTTCATCTGTTGCTAGTAAGCTTGTTTTTATATCATATCTGGGGAATCAGGTGAACTCTCCTTACTTAAAAAGCTAATTGACATGCTTTCTTGTCTAATGAAAAACTCTCTTGTAGATAATAGCAGAAAACGCGTTGTTATTGTGCATCTCTGTCTTTGTGATCATTTTGCACTGCATCTGTAGGGTCATTAGACTGTGAATGCTTGTGGTGTGAAGCCAAGTAAGATTATCAGGGTGGTAATAGTAGTGATTGTCTCCTCTCTCTCAGAAGAGCTGTGAACCTTTGACAGCACACTGAGTTAACTGTACTCTAGCCTGAAAGGGACCAAATTTCTTCTCCAAATTTAACGCTTTGCTATTTGTCGTTGTTGTAAATGATAGATACCCCTTTTCAACTCGGACATAATCATCTGAGTCTGAGGTGTTTTTTTTTATCATGCATCGTGCATTTAAAAACACAGAGATATTAAACAATGCACTCCATAGCATCGTTTCCCCATGGGAAGCCTAGTAAGGTGACAAAATGTGCATGCAGTGACAAGCTTTGTCATGATGGCTTTCAACATCATCATCATTCAACAGTCTTCTCTTTGCTCTGACATGCACTGTGAGCTGTAAGGTCTTATATAGACAGATGTGTGGCTTTCCTAATCAAGTCCAATCAGTATAATCAAACACAGCTGGACTCAAATGAAGGTGTAGAACCATCTCAAGGATGATCAGAAGAAATGGACAGCACCTGAGTTAAATATATGAGTGTCACAGCAAAGGGTCTGAATACTTAGGACCATGTGATATTTCAGTTTTTCTTTTTTAATAAATCTGCAAAAATGTCAACAATTCTGTGTTTTTCTGTCAATATGGGGTGCTGTGTGTACATTAATGAGGAAAAAAAATAACTTAAATGATTTTAGCAAATGGCTGCAATATAACAAAGAGTGAAAAATTTAAGGGGGTCTGAATACTTTCCGTACCCACTGTATATATATATCAGTCTTGATATAGAGCAATATATGTTACATATATTATTTATGCATGAGTAGCTCCATGTATAGAACAATAGCTCCATGTATGTATTCTGGGGAAATTCTATTCACTTTTATTTCTGAGTTACTTTACTATTTATTTTTTATCACCATATGAATGGCACTTCTTCCTGTAACACACACACAGTTTTGTCCTTGCGACAAGGAACATAAAAGTATCTGCTATACTAAGCTATGCTGGCTGCAGTGGCAGGCTGCAGGGGGCACATTAGGAAGCTTTGACATTATCAAAGGTCATGTCAAATCAATATGTGTGTTGACAAACTTCAGATTGCTCCCTGCTAGATTTGCAGATAGGATACAAACCCTCCCAGATGGTGTTTGCTTGCTTGAATCTTGCCTGCATTGCTGCTCTCCCAGGAGAAACCAGCTCACTGACCAACTCTGAGCACTTAATTGAAATTTAAATTGCAGGTTTTTATACAAATGTCACTTATGAATATGTGCTATATCAGGAATACGATGAATGTGAATCATAGATTTTGTTTAGAATCATGCACAAAGTCCCACTTACATAGTACACCAAAATGGGTACATAAAGGTGGCCCTTTTATAATATAATATAGCCATTTTAGTTGATAATATAATTTCAAATAACAAATACTTTATTAACTGTTTTCTATTGTGATATATGTGCCACAATCAAACAATGCAGAGTATTAAAATACAGCAGTCAGTATTTTAATAAACAAAACACTCTGGTGCACATAGATACAGCATGTAAACTATAAAAGTGTAACAAGAACTGAAAAAGTAACGAGAACTGACAATATTCCTGTGGTGGCAAAGCTGTGTTTTCATCAGCCATTCCTCCAGTCTTTAGTGTCACATGATTCAAATATGCTGATTTAGTGCTTAAGAAACATTTCGTATCACTGGCAATGTCGAAAACAGTTGTGATGCTTCATAAATTTTATGGAAACTGACACATTTTTTTTTCAATATTCTTTGATAAATATAGAGTTCAAAGAACAGCATTTATTTAAAATATACATGTTGTAACACTTTTGATTAATTGAATGAGTCCTCGCTGAATAAACATTAATTAATTAACTAATTAAAAAAAACTATAGTCTATACAGTAATTCTGATTAAGGCATTGTTGGTTTGATAAAAGAGCCTATACTTTTGGAACCCAAATGATCATTCACTGTCTTTTTAGTTTTGAACTACAGCATGATGGATGGTTCAAACAGAAGAGGAAGACCCCACAGAGAATGGACTAATACCATCAGACAATGGCGTGGAGCAATCCCTCAGGATTTAAGCTGTTCTACATTAGACAAGAATTTATGGAAGATAATTGTCTATAAGGCATCAGGCGCCTACAGGCATAGCCCATGGTTGTTGTTGATGATTATGATGATGTTTTATACTCTAATTTCTTCCACATCTAGTATGCTAATGTATTAATCTTTGTAGGTTTCAGGGCATTCATAAGTTTACTCAACATAACAGACATTCAGCATGCCTAAACCTAAGCCACCTCAAAACTAGAGATATGCCTTGTGTTTTATTTATTTATTTATTTTAATGTGGAAACTTCTAACTTGACAACTCAAATCATTCATATGCATGTAATTTGGAATTACGATATCCCCAGCTCCACTTGAAGGTTGGTTATTGATATAACATATTGGTGCTGTAAGGAGCACACGATGACGGAGAAATACAAATAACAGTCTTTTAATAAACCCACAGAAGAATCACTGGAGAAACTTCGAGAAAATGCAGCACAACCAACATGAAACATTTGCAATTCAGGACAAAGGAACTCAGGAGAACACAGGGCTTAAATGAATGGAGACAAACTAGATAATCAATCAACACAGGTGAACAGAATGACAATCAAACAGACTGGGGAAAACTAGGTCGAAGGAAAACTAACACAGAAAACCACAGACATGTAACGATTGAAGACTCATATGGGGGGGAAAAATAATATATAGAGAGACCACGATATTAAATTCTATGCTTGTTAGCATTTGGCAGTTTTTAGCATATTTTTGCCTTTTCCTTATACAGTTATTTCTCATTAGAAATGTGGGGAAAAAACACCTTTGAGTCTCAGACAGATAAATGTAACTCAATAAGTGAAAAACAGATTGATTTCAATTATGCATATTGTTTCATAAAATATTAATGCACACTGCATATTTCAAATCAATTTGTTTTGCAGAAGTTTTCTTCTAAATATTGTCCCCAGTGCAAAGCGGCTTACAAAACAAAGACATTCTGATTAGCTAAAATTCATCAAATTTTCCTAAGGAATTAGCCGAGAAGAAGCTGAAACGATTGTTTGAGTACAATGACGTGAAACAACAATACTTCTAAACCGATCAACATACAGAGCTGAGCCTCAGGAAGTCAAATCCTCTTTTCTAAATGTTAAACACGTATTCTGAAGAGTGCCAAGGAAATATGATATACATTTTGTACAACACCTTTAAAAATGTGTTAAACTTAACAGCAGAGCTAGAGTCTGATAAAGAGAGCTGAAAATAAAGGATGTGTATCCCAAAAGCCTAATTGTCAAACTAGTGTGTAAGTAGTTTGAAATAATACTGGATATTATTCAAAAATTTTGGGGTCAGTAAGTTTATATATATATATATATATATATATATATATATATATA